>NW_025935314.1:0-159126 GCF_000764305.2 Hyalella azteca | reverse complement strand
AGACGGTGCAGGCGTCTGCACGGTGGCGACAGCGCCAGCGAGTGCAGGCGCTGTCTCTTATACACATCTAGATGTGTATAAGAGACAGGTGCAGTAACTTCGCCTGCCACTATTGCCGCCCCCGTGCAGTAACTGCGCCTGCCACTATTGCCGCCTCGCGCAGTAACTGCGACTGCCACTATTGCCGCCCCCGCGCAGTAACTGCGCCTGCCACTATTGCCGCCCCCGCGCAGTAACTGCTCCTGCCACTATTGCCACCAGAACCACACCCGCGGCCGGTCGATGGCTTCATCGATTAAGAAGCCTCGTGTCGTGCTGCTCAGCATTACTGTGTCGTGCTGCTCAGCATTACTGTGTCGTGCTGCTCAGCATTACTGTGTCGTGCTGCTCAGCATTGCTGTTACTTGCTTGCTCCTACTCCGCACTTTTGCAACAATTCTGACTTAATCTTTTTTCTACATTCAATTACCTATAAATTATGTCAAAGAGATGTAACTTTTGCTCTAGTTTATTTTAAAAATATATTTTTTACTATCTTTTTACTATTTTTTCGTTCAAAATTCGCCGTGGATTTTGATAGTGCACTCCAGTGTTTAAAGTTTATTATCAAGTTTACGGTCGATGCGTATCCTGTTATTATAAATTCTCATCGAGTTATCGCTGCTATTAAAGAAGACGAAATCATGGATTGAGTGCTAAGTCTGCGTGACGTCATGTTACTTGTCAACGCTTTACTGCATGAACAAACGGCTTCGTCTTGTCGGTACAACGCTATTCCTACCTGGGAAGTATATAACTGATGTGGGTGTTTCAGGATCTTTTATTTAAAATATAGTATGACATTTCTCTTGGAAATTTGTCAGAATTTGTATCGGAAATGAAGGTTTTCTGGTTTTCTAGTATTATGTGAATATCATCATGATTTATTATAATAACTTTTATCTTCTTATAACTAATGAGAAATTTAACACTTTTTTAATAAAATGTTTACTAAGTAACGGGCGGTAATTTTTCATGTAAATTCTACTACTTAAATAGTAATAATAAATGCTTCATAATGGTTCTAAACGATTTTTTTGTGTTACTAAATCGATTTACAATTAGGATTAAAATTTATGGAATTGGGATTTGAAAATATAATCCCTTAGCCCTGGAATTCTTATTGTAAACATTTGTGATCTCAGTACCATGAAAAAGTTCTTGTCCCAAAATAGTTATTCCTTTCATTTTGTTGCCAAGTGTTCTTTGCCTGTGTTTTTCCTGGTGCCTCCCTCATTACACCCCTCATACTGAGGTGAGGGTAAGAGGGGAGTGGCTCTGCCCTCGCTATGAGGGGAGCAAGTCTAGACCGACCAAAATAATAGGACGAGCACCAAAAACCTGCTGCGTCTCAAGCATGAAATCTTCCCTGCAAGCTTGTCTTGGTAGCATTATTCACTTTCATGGCAGAAATTGATTTCTTTCACTTCATTCCTTCCAACTTTCATGGCAGTTTCGTCTTAATTTTGCTTCAAATCATATTCTTTTTTCACATCAGGTGTTCAATAATTTTGTCCCCTGAAATTAAAATTTTGGCCGCATAATTTCTGTATTCACATTATGTAATACTTCGTCGATATAATTTAGGCACCGTTATCAACAGCGTTAATCCATCGTATCGTTATCAACATCGTGCTGCGCTCGACAGCCCTGCGTATCAACATCGTGCTGCGCTCGACAGCCCTGCGTATCAACATCGTGCTGCGCTCGACAGCCCTGCGTATCAACATCGTGCTGCGCTCGACAGCCCTGCGTATCAACATCGTGCTGCGCTCGACAGCCCTGCGTATCAACATCGTGCTGCGCTCGACAGCCCTGCGTATCAACATCGTGCTGCGCTCGACAGCCCTGCGTATCAACATCGTGCTGCGCTCGACAGCCCTGCGTATCAACATCGTGCTGCGCTCGACAGCCCTGCGTATCAACATCGTGCTGCGCTCGACAGCCCTGCGTATCAACATCGTGCTGCGCTCGACAGCCCTGCGTATCAACATCGTGCTGCGCTCGACAGCCCTGCGTATCAACATCGTGCTGCGCTCGACAGCCCTGCGTATCAACATCGTGCTGCGCTCGACAGCCCTGCGTATCAACATCGTGCTGCGCTCGACAGCCCTGCGTATCAACATCGTGCTGCGCTCGACAGCCCTGCGTATCAACATCGTGCTGCGCTCGACAGCCCTGCGTATCAACATCGTGCTGCGCTCGACAGCCCTGCGTATCAACATCGTGCTGCGCTCGACAGCCCTGCGTATCAACATCGTGCTGCGCTCGACAGCCCTGCGTATCAACATCGTGCTGCGCTCGACAGCCCTGCGTATCAACATCGTGCTGCGCTCGACAGCCCTGCGTATCAACNGCCACCAGTGCAGAGTAGAGCCACCAGCTGGCCACCAGTGCAGAGTAGAGCCACCAGCTGGCCACCAGTGCAGAGTAGAGCCACCAGCTGGCCACCAGTGCAGAGCAGAGCCGCCAGCTGGCCACGTAGGCCGCCACCTGTGGACGGCGGACGGTCGATAGCTCAGGCTGGTCTGGAGGCCTTGCTTACGACGACCTCCTCGACGGCGAGCGTGGCGACCGAAACGCCGCTACTTGTCAGTCGCGGTCTTATTAGTCAACTTTCTCAGTCGTGGTCTTATTAGTCGTCTTTTTCAGTCGTTATCTTTGCACTCACTGTCTTGGCAGTTGCGACCTTGTCAGCCGTCACCTCGTCAGCCGTCGCCCTGTCAGCCGTCTTCTTGCCAGTGGTGGCTTTGTCAGTCGTGACATTGTCAGTCGTCGCCTTATCAGTCGTGACCTTGTCAGTCGTCGCCTTGTCAGTCATGCCGATCATCACACCAATGCACCACTATATCTTCGCATTAGCGCCATATCAGAGGACCTATCTGCTTCTATACGAAAGCAAAGTTATCAAATCATATCTTAATATCTGGGATGCAATGCGTTCGTAAATAATGGTGCCGTATGTCGCTGAACATTTTGTGATGCGAACCATACTGTTTAACGTTCTGAGCTGAACTTGAGTTTTGTGTGATCGTGTAGCTGGCGTGAATAACATGATATTAGAAATGAGTTACTCATGTGTATGTCCAAATGCTCCTAATAGATATAAGAGGAATTCATATGTATAGGCTTTGACTCCAACACTACAGGAAAGGTTATTAATGACAAGATAGTATTTATACGAAGGGGTGGATATGTACTCGTATGTTATAGATGTTAGCTGTGCCTAGAAATGTTAAAGGTTTGTTAAGAAAGCGTACTAGTACGCGTATCTTAGGGAATAAAATAAGTAATTCATTTGTATAGTTGTCAGTGTAGGAAAGGGTTGATGCTTCCTTTCCAGGCGACAATTCTTCGGAATGAATTAATAATATGGGTGCCCTTTACAGTCATTATATTCCTTTAGAGGCATAATATTCCTTTAGAGGCATAATATTCCTTTAGAGGCATAACAATATTTCAGAGGCATTATATTTCTTCAGAAAGAACGAGGTTGTGCTTGCAGGCGAGAACATGGCTGCCGTGGGTCTCAGCTGTCGCCGGCAGATAGGGCGCGCTCTCATGAAACTTACTAAGTTTATTGCAGAAACTTGGGGACGAAGTTTTACTGTGCTTAACTTTTCTCTTCGTCTTTCAAATCTGTATGAGTATCATGTTGCAGATTCTAATATTTGAACTTGAGTTCACATGTCTGAATAGATACCGATGTTTAACCGATTTCAGTTCTCCCAAAGGTGTTTATGTATGACCGAGTGTCATTCATAACCGAGAACCGACCGAGAGATCGGTTCTCCCAAAGGTGTTAAAGTATGACCGAGTGTTCAGTATTTCGAGAAATGCTGATGTTTGACTGAGAGATCGGTTCTCTGAGAGATGCTGATGTTTGACCGAGAGATCGGTTCTCTGAGAGAATCTTGCTTCATGTTTACCATGGCGCGTTCGTAGATGCTTATTATTAATCAGTAGTCTATAGTTACGCCCGTTCATTTTTAAAGCTAAATTTAAATAGACATGAATACTGCCTTTTGAAAGGTTTATCATCAAGAGATTTTGACGCACATTTGATGTGCACAGAATGATTCTCGTAGAATTTGCAGAAATCATCGAAAATATCGACAGGATACCAACTTCCATATGATCGCAATTTTGTAATTTTTAACTCTGGACTAATATTCTGGTTCGGAATAAAAATTAAAAGTAAATTGACTCTCTCACTAGCACTTCTATATTTAATGTGGTATTCGAAAAGTATGACAAACTACTGCGTTTGCAATGTGAAATCTGAGTTGAAACTGCAATGAAATAAATAACTTCTATCATACTTTTGGATTGCTAGTTATATCGACTGATATTCAATATTATAAAAACTGCGCAGAAATTCGCAACTACTATCATACATTAGATTGTTAGTTATTTCGACTGTTATTTGACAATATAAAAACTTACGCGGAAATTCGCCAGGCTATTCGGCATGGAAGGCGAGGCCGGTCCCAGACGTCCCTCTTTAGTTGCCCTCGGGCGGTCGTGAGGGAAGCGTCACTGTCGATGTCGTTCCTGGAATTCTTTAACATTTCTACAAACATTTACGTGCTTGTTTTACTTTCATTCAGGTTTCTTTCCAATCATAAGGACGTTTTTAATGAAGAATTCGTTTGTTTATGAAGTGCTAACTGAAATGAGTGTTTATTTGGAAATGGTTTTCGAAGATAGGATTCTGGTCGCAGGTTTCTTGCTTGTTTACGAATTTTGTTCTTGCTTCGCAACCAACACCGAATTGAAAATCTGAGGTAAAATACTAATTTTGTGAAATTTAAGAACTGACAAAGAAGAAATATTTCTTTTTGAGAATGACTTTGGAATTATATTTCCCGTGGATGCGTCTTAATTTTCTCAATACGTGTTGTTTCTGCTTTAAATTGAACGCAATTATAATGTTGTGATGGGGGCTAATTTCAGCTTGGTTCTTGGAATGTCCTGAGGAAATCTCACTTGCTAATAAAAATGCAATAGGAAAAGCGATTAAGAAACTAAATTCCAGCCCAGGAATAAGACATAACACAAAATAATTAGCATAGGTATGACAGTAGGACATAACTGGCGAAGAGAGAAGTATAGATGAAAAGGTGACGACCTGACTAATGATAAAATGGATAGAATAACAATAACTGCAGATAGATTGCGCGCATAGAGTATGAAGTTATATACATGTAAGTAGTGTTATATAATGAGCACAAAGTAAATGTTATATAAATTATTATGAATTTAAGTGAAGGGAACCATTTAGAGAGGTAGAGAGAGGAAGAGAGTACGAGAAGGCTACGTACTCCTAGCCGTCATTGTGAGCTTTTAAAGATGATGCGCTCGTCGCCTCACATGCCTCTCTCTCTACCTCTATCTCTTTCACTCTATTTATTTCCATTTTCTATCTCGCATTTTTTTTTGCTTCATTTCATCTATACCTTTATCCACTCCTCCTGCTCTTTCACAATTTTCCTTCATTTTCCTCGTATTTTTCCTTCCATTTCTCTCCTCGCCATTTCTAACCCCCTCCCCTTTCCCAATTTCATTCTCTTCTCTCTCTCATCTCCCTCTTTCTTATTTCTCTCTCCTCTCCCTTTTTTTCTCTACAAGTCCCCATTTCTCTCCTGCCTCTTTCCTCTTCTTTTTCTCTCCCTCTACCTATTTCTCTCTTGCCTCTTTCCTCTTCTTTTTTTCTCGCTATATTTCTCTCTCTCCACCTTTTCTCTTCTTTACCCTCTCCCTCTCTCAATTTATAAGTCCTCTACCTTTCGTCTCTTCTTCCTCTCTCCATTTCTCTCTCCTCTCCTTCTCTTCTTTTTCCTCTCCTTCTCTTCATTTCTCTCTCCTCTCTCTCTCTCCTCTCTTTCCATCTTTTCACTCTCTATTTCTCACTCACGCTCTCTCTGTCTTGCCGTCAACTCGTACGTGCACCGCGAGAGTAGGACTGTCATATTATTGTGCATTGATTTTATATGGATGAAATGGATGAGCTCGGCATCGAATGAAATGGATGAGCTTGGCATAGGATGAAATGGATGAGCTTGGCATAGGATGAAATGGATGAGCTTGGCATAGGATGAAATGGATGAGCTTGGCATCGGATGAAATGGATGAGCTTGGCATCGGATGAAATGAATGAAATTGTGAATTAGCTAGGTAGGGGTTAGGGTTAGTCAATTGTGAATTAGCTAGGAAACTCTCCGCTGGGACAGGAACATGATAATTATTCTTGTTTTTTTTTGTGCAGCTTCTATGTAGCTCTGTACATGTTTGTAATTAGCTAAGTACTAAAGCCAGAATTCTAGAGTGCTAGTGTGACTTTATGTTCATTTTTGAGTGACCAACCACTGTTGAATTCTGAACATTTTACTATAAGCTTCCATAAGTGTTGAAAATGAACATGCTTTGTATAGGAATTGAAGGTCAAGAACTGTGACCTTAGAAAATTTTTATATTGTCGAAAATTTGTTTCATTCAAACTTTCAAATTGACGTGATCGTTTTTTGAGAACATCATCTGCCATATTGAGCATTATTTTTGAAAGATGATGGTTCATCGCACTAGAAGAAACCGAGTGAAAATATGTTGTTGTGGCGAAGCCTGAAATGAATTGGAGTGTTTGTGCCTGCAAATTCCTAAAATCGGTATTAAAATTCAAATTCAAAGTCCTGTTGAGATTTGAGTGAATTTATTTCGACGAAATAAGCTTTTATATATAACTCGAGATTGTAGCGCACTGAATTCATGTTATCTGGCCTGACGCGGACACTTCGTCAGAGTTGACCTGGGTGAGTATTGGTATATGTGTATATTGAAAATTGATTCAGTGATAGTTCCTAAAATCCAATCATTTCAATGCAACTGGCAAAATTAGGAGCACTATTCAGGAATCGTCGTACGTGCAAAGCATAGCATGATTATTGGCAAGAGAACATCCCGGATTCTGGTAATCCAGATTAACCTTAGAGAAAGATAATTCAGTAGTAAACAAGAAATAGTGGAACAACACTCAAAAATTTGAGATTTTGTTGCATCTGCAATGAAATGAACAGGATTAAATGATCTCTGCTTACTTTTGAATTCAATACCTTTGCTTAATATTATATCAATATCCCCAATTAGACCTTCTCGGTAGTCTGCCAATTTTATAACACATGATCACAAATTTGACTCAATAGATTCTATGAAAAAATTAATTTTGTATTATTTGAGCATACGTTTGACTAATTAGCTGTAAAAGAACACTCGCATACGGATGAAATCTTTGTGAAGCATCAGAGAACGATCGAGCGATGTATGGCAGAGCTCCGTTAAAGGAACCCTACTTACGCTGCTTCACTGAAGTCGCTCTTGTCATCGCAAGCAGCCAAGTGCAGTTCCTGCCGTGCAGGATGCGTGACAGGTATCCTACATGCACGGTACTGCAGTGCAGTAAGGGACAGGTATCCTACATGCACGGTATTGCAGTGCAGTGAGGGACAGGTATCCTACATGCACGGTATTGCAGTGCAGTGCGGGACAGGTATCCTACTTGCACGGTATTGCAGTGCAGTGCGTGACCGGTATCCTACATGCACGGTATTGCAGTGCGGGACAGGTATCCTACTTGCACGGTATTGCAGTGCGGGACAGGTATCAGGTATCCTACATGCACGGTATTGCAGTGCAGTGCGGGACAGGTATCCTACATGCACGGTATTGCAGTGCGGGACAGGTATCCTACATGCACGGTAGGATACCCGAACCCGCGTTGTAATGCCGTGTAAGTAGGAGTCCGGACCAGCACTACAATACCGTGCAGGTACCTACCTACTTAGGTAGTGCAGTGTGGGACCGGTATCCTACTTGCACAGTATTACAGTGCGAGACCGGTATCCTGCCTGCACGGTAAAAAGCATTTCCTGCATCGAGGATACTCCCAAGGATCATTTTGAAACTATTATCTGAGTACCAAAGAAATAATTTATTGGAGAATATGGTATGTGCATTGGACGTGAATAGACGCGATTGCTGATGACTGAGGTTAATTAGCCAATGATTTATAGATACATGAACGGTGCATGGAGGATTAAAAATAAATATTATATTGTCAATACCATATTATTATTAGGCGCCAGCCAAGCCGATGATGCAGTCCAATATGTGCGTATACCTAACTAACTCAGCACAATAGATATGACATCTGGTCAGTCTGTTGCCCTAGGCTTCATTTCTTAGCGTTAATTCTCAACAAAACGGGGCAGTTGGTAAATGAAGGAGGATTTTGGATTAATATTCTAAATTTGTGCGCGTGTTGCGTATGATAAGCGAACATGAATGGCTATTGTGGTTATCACGAGTTAGTGAGTAATATTGAATTTGAGTTGTAAAAGCAGTAACCCTGACGGCTGAAATGCATGGTTTTCATTGCAGCCTGCCAGCTTCGATGCTCTGCGGGACTGGTGCTCCGACGACGACAGCTTAGGAGGCCACGAAGACCTCTCACTCTATCCTGTGTCTCCCTCTGCACCTCCACGGCCTCGCATATTCTTAAATAAAACTTCACCACCCACTAATTCACCGCCGTTACCTTCAACTTCACAAGCTTCGTCTACTTCACAACCTTCATCTACTTCACAACCCGTTTCCAATTCTCAGCCACCTCCCATTTCACAACCTGAATCGTCAGTTTTAGAACCTCCTTCTGGACCAATCACCGATGCTCCATCTTCAAGCGATCAACCCTCAACAGCCGCTCAACCTGAATGTTTAGCCACTGACCAGGTTGACACAACCCACACTTCGGTTGACAGGGTTGAAGATCATTCAAATGACCCGGTTGCAACCCCGGTGTTGCGTAGGAAGCTACCACGACCGGAGCAGTTGTGTCGCGCTCTCTGCAACAGATACCCGCCAGTTGTTGTACCCATCGACGTCTCGGGCAATGGGTATCGCCGCTTGCAGCAACAACGGCAGCCACTCATAGAGGTTGGTTACCATTGAATTATTTAACAACTATAAGAGACGTAAACAGTAAAGAGAAAAGACCTATTTCCCGTCATGGTTAAGAGAAGCGATAATATTCGGTAACGTACGGGAAGTCAAGTGTATAGACAAGTGGTTCCCAATCTGTGACGCTTAACACTGCGAGGTAGATATTTTTTTTTACTTCTAGAAAATTTTACTGTCTTCCTCGAAATAACTCTATTTGGAAGGCGATTTGCTACCCTTCACCCCTCAGGTCCCAGCGGCCCACTCTTTATTAAATTCAAACAGTTATATTTCAAAACGAAGTTTGAATACAAATAGTGCTACATTTATCTTTTATTAATTAATATATTGGATTGATTTTTTACGTGGTACTCGATCATTTGCTCTAGCATTGCCTTAATTCAAGTCATTATCATTTATGTTCTTGTTGACAGGTTGAGTTTGTGCGTAGCCGCGCAAGCAGCTCCCGACGGCGTCGCCGTAAGCAGCTGCGTCGGCGCAACACAATCGCCGACGCGCGAGACGCCGCGTCGCTAGCCGGCCCCAGCGGCAGCGCAGCGACCGCGGGCACCCGCGTGGCCCGCTGCTCCAGCCTCGCCACCCGCACGCGCGCCTCCACCAGGCAGGATAAACTTGCTGCACTGCACCTGCCTTCTGCTACGTAAGTTCATCATATGATTGCAGTATTAACGTTGATGATGGTGGTATGATGATGATGATGGTGATGGTGGTATGATATGATTGCCGTATTCAGCGTTGATAATGATGATATGATGACACGAGGCAGGATAAACTCACTGCACTGCACCTGCCTTCTGCTGCGTACGTTCATCATGATGATATCAACATTGATGATGATATGATTGCAGTAGTATCAGTGTTGATGATGGTGATGGTATGATGATATGATTGCAGTAGTATCAGTGTTGATGATGGTGATGGTATGATGATATGATTGCAGTAGTATCAGTGTTGATGATGGTGATGGTATGATGATATGATTGCAGTATCAGCGTTGATGAAGATGATGGCATGACGATATGATGATGTGATGATAGTAGTTTAAGCGTTTTGCAGATTATTAGGCCTGTCGACGATTCTGACCTGACTAGTTCAGAATCATTCGCGAAATACCTAGTTTTTTTCGTCATTTGGGCGACTAACTGTCGGACATTTCTTTCATATTATCACGGGGAATTTTTCGATGTTTTAACTTTGGGTGGTAATATAACGAAAATATACATTACGAAGAAGTTTTTGAAGTCATTCATTCGGGTAATACTAACACTAAAATCTGCATTCCGGAGAAGTTTTTGATGTGGAATTTGAACATGACGAAGGTGTATAGCAACTAGCAAGTGAATGTAGTGCTAGATGTGTTAATTTCAAAATTATTCATAAGAAAATCGAGACTTTTCTAGGATCGTTTAAATATTAATCGAGTGTGCGACTCGCGCCCGTGCTAAAGAGCATTTAAAAATTAATAGTTATCGTCCTAGCACATGTTTACATTTTTTTCAGTCTAAATTTCTGGTTACAAATTTAATCCTGAGCACATTTCGGTGTTCAGTTTTTTCTCGACCACGAATGCCCCTTTAGAATATCCCTTTCACTTCTCAGAATATTCCTTTACATCCTAGAATATCCCTTTACATCTCCGAATATTCCTTTACATCTCCGAATATCCCTTTACATCCCAATATCCCTTTTTTACTTATTAGAAAATCCCTTCTAATTCCCCCAATATCCTTTCACTTCTTAGAATATCCTTTTCACTTCCCAGAATGTCCCTTATACTCCCCATAATATCCCATTCTAACATCATCAAATATCCTCACCTAATCTTCATCCCCCAGGAGTGGTAGAGGGGCCTCCTCTTCGCCATCTGAGGGCTGCTACTCAACAGACGGCCCCTCTTTTGACCCCTCGTACGACACCTCGGAACCTTCGGACTATTGCGTTCCTGCTGCCAAGAAACCGACCAAGCCCTCGTTGGTAGGTTTAAACGTTTAATCTCAGGGTTTAAACGTGGGTTTTTGAGGGTTTAAACTTGGGTTTAAACCCTCGTTTAAACTCAGGGTTTAAACGTGGGTTTTTGAGGGTTTAAACGTCGGTTTAAACCCTCGTTTAAACTCAGGGTTTAAACGTGGGATTTAGAGGGTTTAAACGTGGGTTTAAACCCTCATTTAAACTCAGCGAAATTTAACAGATTTTGTCCAAATATCGATGCACTTCTTGCCCTTGCATGGGCCATAATAAGCCAGTTTTGCTCGGCATAAGGACGTATCAGTGCTACATGCAGAAAGTGTGTTAGTATTTGGACTATATGACCCGTTCAATTTCTGAGTGTTGTATATTTTATGCATTAATTGTATTTGCAACATTTATCTTCAGATTATTTCGTTCGTATATACAAAATTGTATCAATTAAAGTAAACGGATGTATTTTGTTGAGGCTTAATTGAGAAGCCAATATCGTAGGTAGCGACCGCTAGAATGACCTGTATGACTTACACCGAAAGATATGTAAAATTTTCTATATATTTTATTATTATTATTATGTGCTGAATCATCGCGTGAAAATAAACTAAACATTTTTTAATTACCAGCTCGTAAATTCATTATTTTTTGCAATATATTGAAAGAAAACTAGATCAATATTTATCTTAGATCACTAAGAAAGTTAATTCTATCGTTGGCGTTGTTGGCAAATACTTGAAGTGAGAAGCATCATTTATGATGAGAAGGAAGTCTGAAACAACCAATGTAGCTCATCCATCAGTTGACTTGGTGCAACTCTGCTTCAGAAGAACCAATAAAAATTATAGTGATAGTGATTAGTGTTTATCTACTTATCATGTTAGACTGTTAGTTTATTACCGAACAAAAAAAAAAATAACAATCATAATCATGAATTCCTGACACGAAAGATTAATGTCCCGAGGCCAAAGTAATCAACACGTTTATTTTGCTGGCTAATTTCAAGAGTTGATTTATTTCGAAGCCTGATTTCTTCATTTTTCGTTTTTATTTTTCAGTTATTCATTGTTGAATGCCATGCATTCCCTTCCATGTTCTTTCAGTCATTTCCCATTTTTTTCGTTTTTACCTCGTCGTACAATAATGATTTAAAATGCATGCTTTTCTGTTTTTACTCTGCGCTCTCTGCTTATCATTACAGTTTCCTTTCTTTAAATTCAATCCTTCTTACTTTTCTTTCTTCCTTTTTCGCTCCACTCTTCCATATTTCTACCACACTTTCAATTTCCCTCCACTCTTGTATTGTATTCCCCTCTCCTCCCTCTTTTTTATTCTTTTTTTCCCTCATTTGCCTTTCTTTTGCTCCTCATTTTCCCCTAAAATCTCACCCTACTCCCCCTGGTCCTCACCCCTCTCCCCACCTCTCCCCCAGACCCTGGGTGTGGCCGTGGCACTCCCCACCCCTCCTCCCCAGCATGCCTTCACCCCCCACCGCCGCCTCCCCGCCCGCAGCAACACCTTCAGGTACGGCCGCCGATGGGCCGCCGATAAATCTCCTCCTTGATACCGATGATTGCTTTATTCCTTATTATTAATTTAATTGAGACATACTACTATCTGTTTTATCCATTTATTTATTTATTGTCTACTCACATCCATTCATCAGTTATGACTTCATTAATTCATTTTAATACAGCAGCTATTGATTCAATTAATTCAAATCCATTCATTTGTTGTTGCTTCATTCATCAGTTATCGCTTCATTAATTCACGTACAGCTTTGCAATTTTATTCCATTCATTACTGATGTCATGATTGTTGTTGTACCCTTTTTATTTTCCCTTAACATGCTTGGCCTATATCTCAGTGTCTAGTTGTCATTTTGTTTTATCTAATAATAACTTGAGATCATTTTTTGTTTCTGGGCTAAGTTATTGTGCGTTAGGTCAGTTGTGGGGTTAGGTTGTGGTGTATTCGGGGCAGATCAATTCAGCATTCATTATCACCTGTGAAATTAGGCCATTAAAACCACTGCATCATTATTATTCAACCTGGTGTCGACATGTTTTATGGAACTTTATAAATTTAATTACTTTTTCATCTATATAGAATATGAAATCAATGTATTTTAATATCAATATATTTTAGGGACAACAACGACGACAATGAAGGTATTACGACTGTAGTCTTACATGCCCAACCCGCCACACAAACTGAGCCCCACTCTGACCAACTCGTTCCTCCTGGACGCAACCGACGAGCGACACACACCACCACCTCCCCCGGCCGGCGCTGCGGCGGCACTGAAGCTCTTGCGGTTGAGGCATCCAAGACCTGCGCTCACGCAGCCAAGCAACGGCCGAAATTTAGGTGAGACATTTTGGTTAAATTTTGTCTGTGCATATGATAACAAATTCTTATAGGCCTTAACTGGCCCTTCTCGTAGAAAATTAGAACTTCTAGAATCGAAGAAGTTTTAAAAGTATAAATCAAGAATGTATAGTTCATTGTAAGTTTGTTTAACCAACTGATTTTACGTCAGTTTTTTTCTGGTTCTGTTTCAATTGCTGCATTTGACTTAAATTAACCATCACGTTTCATATAAATTTCGGTTGAAAGTATCATCCGTTAAATTTGAACGAATGCGTGCACTAAACTAGTTGAATAATGGAAACTTGAAACCTAGGTAATAATGAAATTCTCTAAGTATGAAAATGTATGTTTGCTCTGACTTCACTGTGGATGTTATGTAATCGAGTAAACTTTTAGAAACAGAAAGTTTATTTCTCTTTTATTCGCTCATTCCACGTTTATGTAATCTCATTAAGGGAGAAATGATCGATCTTAAATTGCCAAGTAAACAAGTAAACAACAACAATCCGGTGACTTCTTAACTACTGATCTAACAGTTGCTGGATAAGTTTATTAACTTTCCAAGTTAATTACTATAATATTTGTTGCCATTTTCCAGTGACGGAGACGGTGGATCTAGAGACGAAGGCGCGCGTTCGTCCTCCGGTAACTGGTCTGCATCGTCGAGCGCCCGCACGTCTCTCGACCTCGACGTGCATGAGAGCCTCGTCGAGAGAAACCTGAAGCAGTCTCTGTTCGAGACCGCTGACTGGGCCTATAGAAACCTCGGTAGTCTCGAAACCGAGGGTCTCGATGTTCTCGGTCTGCAGCTGATCTCGGAACATGAGGACACCAACCGAAATGTGGTAGAATTTTTAATTAATGATGACAATGGGAATGTTTTAGATAGGCAAGATTGTAGCGAAAATCCTACGGTCTCGCTAGAAAATAACGCATTAGATAACGAAACCGCATTGAACTCTCGGGTGTCTGTATCGCAACAAGAAAACAGTTGTGACGCAACTCAAACGCAAAACCAATCACCAGAAAACCAATCACCAGAAAACCAACCGCCTGAAAACCAATCACCTGAAAACCAATCACCTGAAAACCAATCACCAGAAAACCAATCACCAGAAGACCAATCACAAGAAAGTCAATCTTCTGAAGACCAATTTCCAGAAGACCGATCGCCAAAAGACCAATCGACCGACAACACAAAACTCGATCAAAAGGACACTGCGCCAGGTCCTGATGGAGAGAGCAGCCCTCGTTCCCTGACGCCTCCAGGGAAGGACTCTCCCTCGACATCCTCTGATCCTGAGCCTGGGAATCCTTCCGAGTAAGTCCTGAGTGTTGCTTAGGTTTACCCTAACTTTTCGAAATAATAATTTTGGATGAGTTTTTCGTATTTGTTTTTCTGGTGAAGAGGCGAATATGGGTTGAGGTGAAAATTCAGGTTTCAGGTAAAGTTTTTGTCTATTTTCCCTCAACATGGGACGTGATTAGCTATATTTAATATTGAAGATTTTTCCTTCAATGGAGATCATTTAGCCGCTTTGCAATTGCGTATTTTCAACTAAAATAAAAACAGTGCTATTATTACCGGTTTTCCCTCCAACTTGCTCTACCGTCGTTCATTTTGTAATCTTTTATTATTCTTAATCATGTTTCGTGATAGTAATTTTCGTCAAACATTCTCACCTTTTTCTAAGGCACCAATAAAAATTTTTTCGCTCCGGTTTATCGGCATCTTCGTATTTTCTCGTAAGTTTTGCCTAAATTCATTTTGTGTGGCTTATATACTTGTTAAAAACTTGTACAACGCTATTAACCTTCTGTTAGAAATTTGTACAACGCTACTAACTTTCTGTTATAAATTTGTACAACGCTACTAACTTTCTGTTATAAATTTCTACACCGCTACTAAATTACTGCATTAAATCGCGATAATTTATAACGGACAACTCTGACACGATCATTGTTGTGATCATTGTTGTTCACAAATGGCTGAAAATAAAATTATTTATTTCTTGAGCTTCTATGTAGTTATGTTCATTCATCTGTCAACGCCAAAAATATCAAAACGCTTGTCAATCTAACCTTTTTCTTATTCCGAATCATATTTATAACCTGATTGCACCATGGCGTCTCCAGCTCTTGCATGGTCTAATGCTTCCTATCAGATTTTCTCTTGAGTATTTTGTTGCAGAAATGAGCACAATGAAGAAATAAGTTTGCTTTCTGCAGCAATCTTTTTATTTTAAATTCAATATTTGTGTTTTACCATATGTTTAGTGTGTGTTTTAACAATTAATATGTGTTTAACTTATGTTTAATCAGTTGCATGGATTGATTCTAGCACTCATTAACATACGTAAAATTATGTTATTTATTCGATTAATTCAACATATCATTGTTTGAAATTGGCGCAAACGTCGCTGAGGAAGTTTTAAATCGAAACAAATTTACCCGTTGATAATTTATTACAAAAACTATATGAGGATCTACCCAGGTGCATTATAAATGCTTGATATCAATCCACTATCGGTAAAATACAATAACTAACTCCCGTTGATCAGAGTTCGAACTATTATATTTCCCGTTGAAAACAAGGCAAAGTAACCGAATTACGCAATAGGTCCTAAAAAAATGAACACGGTGCCTGAAATTTACTCGAAATTTTCATGATTCGGCAATGAAAATATACTACTCACTGAAAATGAAAAACCTTCAGGAAGGATGAATCAAACGTCGGAGGAAGGCCAACTTTATCAGAAATGTCTAATAAGTAATATAGTTGAGCTTTATTAATGTTAAAATTATTGTAAGGAATATCACTACTCGATTAATTGAATGTCCTCACTAATGTAGTAATGATGAATGTATTCAGTTAGTGACTTCCATACAATTTTTCAGGTCAACTGCGCCGCAATCTTCTCCATCGAGCCACCAACGCAGCACCTCTTGTACTACCGACGACCTGCCCTCGACCTCCTCCTTCACCAGCGATGGCACTCTGACCCCGACCCAGGATATTCAGGATATCCAGGACATTCCTTTCTTTGATGACGACACAAGTTCGGCTTATTCCTGCGATACCGAGGGTTATTACACTTCCTTCCACATAGACAGTGGCCTCCGCAACGCCTGTAGTTACGAAGAAACTAACAAGCTGGCGCACAGCGGCAGTGAATCTGAACTGCCTGGGGGAGGTTTAGGTGCTGGTGGTGGCAGTCGAAGTGCGTCCGGTAGCATCGCCGGTAGCATCAGCAACAGTTCCGCTGCGAGTCTCGGTACCGTCATCATGCGGAACCCTGAGAAGAAAACTCCCCCTAAACCCCCACAGCGTGTCAGCTCCCTGGACAGAAAAAGCAGCTCTGCCAGCAACAGAGAAAGCATCATTACCGTCATCCACGTGAATGGGTCCGCGGGGTCTTCTCGAGAGGACTTGGTTGCCAGCAGCGGGTCTGAGGCTGCAGACAGTGGCCGAGAGACTTCCAGTAGTGCAACGGAACCCTCCACTAGTTCCCCAGCAGGGCCGGCAGAGGATATTGCTACTGGAGATGACCGAAAAGACAGCTTTAGGTCCAAGACTGCGATCAACGCTAGCGGTATTCCGTCTATGTGCGTTATTACGCCTCCTATTAGCGATGACGAGAGCGTTAGATCTGCGGCAGGGTCCAAAGACTCGGGTAGTTCTAACGGGGACGACCCAGCTCTTGGGTCGGTGGCCGCTAAAGCGATGCTTTTCCAGGGCGGAGCGGTGGGTGCTGGTAGCGGCAGTGTACGGCAAGTTCCCCGTATTGAGACGTCCAAGGCATCTCCCAGAACTGACCCACAGCAAACGTCGGCCTCTGAGTCCGCCGGGACTCCACAGTCTTCATCAGCATCAAATAAAGCACCTGTAAAAACCTTGTTCCATTCCGCGTCTGTTGACTACGCAGTGAATGTCCGACCATCAGCCATAAAACAGTCTGATTTAACACGGCGTTTGTCAGGGGATGTTGCACAAATGGCCCCTATTCCGGTCGTTCAACCTCCTCCTGTGATTCCTCAGCAGCGGATACAAAAAGTTCCCCCACCTCCTCCGCCTAGAGAAGACTCAATTGAAAATTCGAGCGGCAGAAGAATTGCATCTGACACCACTTCGACGGCACCAACAGCGTCACCTCGCTACGCTCTGCAACAACAACAACAGCAGATCCACATGCCCAGCACTAAAAATACGGATGAAATCCAGCCCTTCAGCGCAGTTCCTTCAAGTCTCAAGCAAAACCTAGTCATCACTCCAACAAATTCACTGGAACGGAAGAGACTGAAAGCGACTGCTGGGGCCCACGTCACTTTAGACTCCGAAGGTAAAGTGGTTTACTCTTCAGACAGTTTACCGAGAACTCAGAAGCACTATACAGGACCCGAGAGTTACGGTACATTACCTGCTGGTGTAGGAGCGGGAGGAGGAACCTTAACATCTGCAATTAGCAGCATTCAACAAATGCCATTACCTCCACCCCCACTAGAGGATGCTCCTGCCATACCGGAGTTACCTGCGCAGGTCACAAACGCTACGAACAGCTCAGCAGCCGCCCTGCAGCAGCACCAGCAGCACATACAGCAGCAGCTGCTTCAACAACAGCAGCAAGTCATGCGTCAAGAACAGGATGAAAAACTGCAACGTCAGCGGCAAGAAGAGTTGTTGCTGCAGCGGGCCGTGCAGCAACAGATCGACCAAAGCAAACAAGAGGTGATACAGCAGCAGTCAGCTTTGAAACAGCAGCATCAGGAACTGCAGCAGCAGCTTCACGAGACGAGACTCGAGCTGCAGCGGCAGCAGCAGGAGCAGCAGCAGAAGCTGCAGGCTCTGCGGGAGCGACAGGCATATCTGCAGTCCAAAACTCCATCGAAAACTACGGCTGCTGTTCAGCCAGATAAGAAATTGACGAAGCAGCAGCAAAAAGAACAAAGTAGCAAAGAGGCAAAACAAAAACAGGAGCAGCAGCGTTTACAGCTGCAACAACAGCAAACGCAGCAGCAGCTTATTATTGAACAACAGAAGCAACAGCAGTTAGCCGAACAGCAACAGCAGCTACAGATACAGAAGCAGCAGCAACAGCAGCAGCTTCAGTATCAGCAACAGCAGATACTACAGCAGCAGCAACAGTATCAGCTACAACAGCAGCAGCACGGTATTTACGGTACCAGGCAAGACCCTTACCTCTTCCCCTCAATGCCCCAAAACAACGCGCCGTCTCAAATTCCCCCTATCGTTCCTCCTCCTCCCCCTGCTGATCCCCGTCAGCTCTCTGATGTCATGGGTCCTCCTCAGCCTTCTGGGGCTCTTGGGGGAGTTATATTACCTTCCACGGGCGCACCCATGTCCCCACGCACCCAAAGAGCTGGGGCTTATGTCCATGTTCAAGGTGGGGAACAGGTGAACCAACTACAGAACTCTCAGTATCCAGCTCGACCTCACAGCGCCCAGGGGATGTATTCTCCCCAACAACAGGGAAGTGGAGCCCCAGGTCCAACATCTCGGGCGCCAACCCCAATACAAGGGGCGGTAACATCTTCGCCTCGTCACTCCCCTTTCATCCCTGCGAACACTCCTCAGCAACTGCAGCAACAACTTCTGCAACAGCAGCAGCAGCAATATGCCTTGCAGCAGCTGCATGGATCACAAGGTATAATTGTGTCTGCTTCTCCAGTAGTAGAAAGTAGAAATTCTACCTCAGTTTGTGAAACCAGTTTACCAACCCTCGTAGTTAGCCGTAACTCTAACGAACCTAAAATTCAAGTCGGTGCTAATGATTGCCATATCATGAATGGTTCTTATGTTAATTCGCATCTTGAATCTAGTCCCGTTAGAAACAATTTCCGTACTCAACCTCGTCATAATAGCTCGAATTCTTACAATGAAAGATCACTTTCTAAAGTCAGTGGTCAAATGTCGGTTCGTTCCACACTTGAATGTGAGAATCGCGGTGTAGGAGTGGAAGCAAATCGCGCTCCTATTCAGAAAAGTAGTAATGCTAATCATCTTTCTGAAAGCCATGTCGATGGTAAACAGCATAAGGAAAGCCTGGGTAGAGCTCAAATCATAATATCCGGTGTAAAAGATTCAAATTCCACTAGTAAAATCGGAACTGTTGATCGAAACCGCGCACCTAGTTCTAGCATCGCTGATGGAAAACTAACAAGTCGGTCGTCTAGATCTCCTCTTGGGTCATCTACTTCTAAAACCCGAAGTCATAAATCTTTAAAATCAAATACAAACTCTAGCAAAACTTCTGAAAAGCAGCTAAAGGCGTGTGATAAAAGCACCTCGAGCAACGAGTCGTTTCTATCAAACATTATCAAGTTGTCTCGCAGTCCAATGCTCCACAAGCGCGCCAACAAGAGCGAAAATAACCCAAATATCTCTGCAGACTTGCATAACATCACGAAAGATTCAGACGATTCGCTCAATATTTCTATAGGTTCTGAATCATATAAAGCGGGTACATGCGTTGATGACATACCCAACACTCTACTCTCTTCCTCCGATGCCGAAGCGCCGGTTGATAAAATACCTTTGCCTGCAAGTTTACCTCTCACTGCCGACAAAGTATTCGAAGCCCTCGCTCAAGCTCGAATATCATCCAATGCGTACCATACCAAGTCCCTTCCCCGCTCGTCAAGTACCAGGGAAAATTCAAATCGTCTTCTCCCTTTAAATTCAACATTACCTAACGTCACGATTCCCCTTGCAAAGTCGAACGTAGCTACGTTAGAAAACCCACCGTCTTACTTTCAACGCAATAACAGCTATCGCTTGGCTACGGTTGCGGAAAAAGCTTTTGCGGAGACGAATCGTGCAAATAATCGTCCGGTATCCCAGGTTTCAATTAGCGGGAAGGCTAATGAAAATTCTATACGCACTTCACCGACGTTCAATCGTCCTATGATCAACAACGTGATGCTACATGGCCCGCGTATTCTAGTCCAAAACGAGTCACGGCCATTTAGTCGCCATGATGGAATGTACAATAGCATCAAGCGAAGTACAAACAACCGTAACAATTTGATGAAAAATAGCGTTACACCTGTACTATCGGATGCCAATTTTTCACCGCCACGGAGCAGCAAAAGCGGTTACCCTAGCAATGCTTCCCGAGTCGACGATATACTTCCTAGTTCAGATATCTCGAGGTTTAGCTTTTTCAATGGGAATATAAACACCGAACCACAACTTATGTCACTACCTTTGCTAAGAAATGAAAACCACTCTCGTTCTTCTCATATTCAAAATCAAACCCCTTCTGATAATACCAATGCAAATTTCCCAGTGGAAAACAGCTTTTCTGATGAGACCAAATCACGATCTACTGCTTCGCAAAGATTGACTGGTGCCGGTGTCAAAAATAAAACTGTCGATGAACAACAACGAAAGCCCCGAGTGGTGGCTTATGTCCCTAAATTGCCTGAGCGCATTGACGATGAGACTGAGATTTGGTGAAAATACTCGTATGGCTGAATTACATGCAGTTTAATTCTTCGGCGGCGATATTAAAATGTACCCGAGCGATATTATGGTGTTCACTGAACGATATTATCGTTATTCACGACATGAAGATATTTTTTGCCACTTGATATTTTTTTTACAATAAAAAACTACTGCGTTCATATTTTTTCATCAACTAAATAAAAATGCTCATAAAATGAATTGGTTGATATCTGCTCATTTTTAATCTGCTGAATTGCAGTTTTTATGATCCACTATTTTTGATCGTATTTATTGATACGGAATTAGTAAGTTTTTTTTTTGTGGTTAGTCGTAGCGTCAGTTTTATGCGTAATTTCACAGACAGAAACCACTGCTTGGTGCTGTAATTTTACAACGATGACGCTTAATCCGAGCGTTTTTTAGTCATTTCACCTACCAATGTAACTCCCGCCTCGTTTTTGACCACCCAAACCAAAGAAAATCTCGCTTGTCTATCGTTTGTGTTTCTGAACAACCTTCCGCTTACCTGCCAAGCTTCGAGCACGAGCATGCAAACTGTGTTCATTTTCAACCTCCTATATCTATTTATTTATTACCTTGCTGCTTAGGGTTTTTTTAGTCTCTGATTTTTAGCTTTGTGTGTTTTTCTGTAGGGCTTATTTTTCTGCTCATTATTTTGCCCTCACCCCGTATCACTCGATTCTCGTTCATTATCAGGAACGTCTTATCAGTAAATTAAAAATAATAGTGTGCACATGGAACGTATTATCAGTAAATTAAAAATAATAATGTGCACTAAAAAATGTGCACATTTCAAGAGGTATTTGTGACTCGTTCTTGCGTCACTCTTAGTACGTAACACAATTGTTATTTGATGGCACAGGAGATGTGATCTGCAACTCTGTTCAGCCTTCAACGTTTCTCTGTTAACCACTTGATTGTTGAACGCTATAAAAAAATTCTGCCCTTTTTGTTCTAGTATGACATATGTAATTGGAAATTATATATATAACGAGAACTTTGGACATCTCCTGTTTGATTTTGATGAGAAGTTCTAGATCTCTAGCGGGTTCTTCTAACTTGCTTTTGTCGAGAAAATTGTAAAATCTTTTAAAGTTTTAAAATTCAAGTCGTGCAATTAGGTCGTTGAAATTTTAATTCTTCTCGCCCGCCACTAGACTTGGCTATATTTAACAACATGAGTAATTGCAACAAATTTAAATGTTATACTTAACAATGTTGCGGAAGAATGTACGATTATTTGGAGCTCTGAGACATAAATTGGTCGATGATTAAAAAATAATTTGTACAAAAAACATGGACGAGTTGATTAATTTGGAGTTAGTTTAGAGTTTGACACGTTTTTAAAAAATAAAAACCTTCTCGACTCTGTCGAGCTTATGTTGTATCTTTATATCTTTACATTGTGTGTACATATTGATTTGCTCCCTCTCTCGTGACCATGCCATTTAGTTATGTTTTTTTTCATATGTCATTATGTAAATTTAAGTCATCACTCTAATTTTTTTGTGTTCACAAGACGTCACTTGAATCAAAGTTTTAGACGAAGGCAAGTACTCCCTTCAAAGCCATTGCAACAATTAAATCAATGGTCATTTCATATGCCATAACTAAACTGCAACCTAACAATTCATGTTGCAATAATCATACGCAATCTCCTTTGATCAATTTGTCCAGAATTTAGTAAATTCGTGATAACATTAGGGTATAAAAGCGAATAAATTTTCGAGTATGTTTATCATATTTGCTTTGAAAATGTGGAGGCCAGTTCCATCATAATTTCAAAAATCCTATGATACAAGTAATATGGAACGTACGACTAAGTGCATGTAATTTTCATGTCGTCCTTTAAAGCAAAAAAATTTATTGCATTTCCCATGGCTTACGCTAAAGAGCTGAAAAGGCTGAAAACGATAGAAAGTACCCTCACGTTTTTAGTTCACCTAATTCGAAGCTATTTTAACAAATAAAATTTTTATCTTGCTCACGTTCAATAGGGAACATATGTTCCTAGTGTTATATGTGTCTAAGTTTGCGTTAGGCAATGGCCGCTTTGGTGGGAGAACTTTCTTTTTGTCTTTCTGCATTAATTTAAGTTTATTAATTACCGAGTCTTTTTTAGATCTTAAGACAGCCATGAATGTATGGCCGCTACTAGTTTTTTTTAATTCATGTCGATACATTTCCAAATTTTTGTGTTTTGTTAAATGGGGTCCGAGGAGAGGAAGAGAATCCAATATTGCACATAAGATCTCGTTTCCTTTCAGTCTTTTTTCTTACCCGAAAATTTTCATTTTCATTCTTAGCCCTTTTCCTAATGCATTACCCTTCATTTTTGCTTGTTCTGGGAGGGTAGTCCAGATTTTTATACACCTTCAATGGTACATTTTTTATTGTAAACTCTTGGTTTATTCTTGGCCTAAAATGTGCATCTTATTCAAATTAATTCTTAGAACATCCTTCAGATTTCTGGTCCCTTCAATTTGCCCTTCACTGCGCTTGATGAAATCTTTGTGACGCTTTGGCTTTGGTAGATTTCAAAATTATTCTAATTTACGAACATTTGTCTTGCCACTTCCAAATAAATATAATTCTCAAAATTATTTCAATATTGAATCAGTAAATCAACACTCGTTTTCAATTGACTTTACTTGCATAAACAAGATTTTTTTATCCTGTTTCAATCGATACTTTCCTCTGGATTTGCACTTAATTATTTTTTTACATCGTCACGATTTCTTCAGTTTTTTTACTTATTAGAAAATATTTTTCGTTAATTTTCGGAAATCTGGAAAAGTTTGCTGGGATTTCTGTCTTCCTCTCCTCGGCCTCAGGTTGTTCACTCCGGTGTCTGTACAAAGTGCCCACAATACAATAAGGTTTCTGAGCGCAATCATTTTCGTTGTTTCTATTACCTATTCTTTGTTGCATTCATTCTCTATGAGTTTTTAGTTTAGAAGTTCGGTTCATTCCGTACAAAATAGTCAAATTTTTATTTAATTTTGCACGTATTGTCATGAATATTTTTTTATTGTTCTCGTTATGATTTCTTGACCGATGACTGAAATTACAAGATTAGTTAAAGTTGTATAGAACAGAATTTGTTCTCAAATTGTCTATGTCACTAACTTTCCGCAGCGCCTTAGTGTTGGTGGAATAAACAATTTAATTTCTACATTTAATGTAATGTAGGAATTTAATGACTAACCTGCAGTGACGTCATATGTCAAATTTACTAAAAACAGAAGTCATCAATCCCAATCTGGCGTGAACGATGCATCTTAAAACAAATTAAATGATTTTTCTGCTTCAAAATTTTACTTAAACTGCAATACCGTCGCGTATTGTCTCAAACTATCGGTCGCCGTGCTAACTATTTTGGATCTGCTGCAATAGTCAATGAAGTCTGAACAAGTCTACGGTCTTGGTGAGTATATAAGATTATAAATCTACGATGTTCAGTACATTAAATTCATGGGATTATGGTTCATTACTTTATCATAATTTGAGATTCATTGCTCGTTGTTACAATGAGTCAATGACCAATGACATCCACGGTATCTAAGGTGCGGATAGTTGACAATTACTAAATCGTTTGCCAGGGGCAAACACAAGCAAATTTATAGAAATATTACAGAATAAAATGTAGATTTTAGATCTCAAATCTGGATGAAAAGAAAGACCTAAGTGTGCATCGCTTTTACATGATTTCGTTTGTCCTGACTTCCAAACCGTTTGTTCATCTGCTTTTTAATTTTGCATGGAATTGCTGAATGGCTTTTGAATGTTGTTGCATTTATACTTTGCTTAACAGTTCCTTGCTTGAGGCATGTTTAATTCACGACCAGTAACGCTTGATTTCCAGTTTATGCTATTATATTCCTCGAAATCTTATCTAATAATCTCCGAGTTCGTATTTGTGCTGTTATAGGCGGTATCTTACAGAAACCGAGGCGAATTTTGTACAGGTTGCTAGCGAAAAAGTGTGAAACGTGAGAAACCTGGTAAATTTCCAGTTCATGATTTTCTCCTACATCAACTTTATTCTTCAGTCTTATGCTACGGGTGCTTATTTAAGATTACCGTACTTGATGAAATCCTGTGAAATGCGTGTAAGATTTCCTTACCTAAGTAGAGCGGCATTGGTAGATAATGTGTATACTCGTTTACACGAATAGGATCGCTCCCTTAATTTCGATTTCGTGGCAGGCTTTTAAATGAGGCATAAGCTTCTCATGTACATGTAATTGTTGCCCACTTTAAAACGTGTTTTCTTTTCGAATATCAAATGCAAACCACGTACACATTTTTTCAGGAGTTAGTTGTGTTTGCGGTCTTAACTGTGTTTTTGAGAAATATTATCGTCTAAATATGCGTTTCTGGAGCTCTACATTATTTCTCATCGATTCTATATAGAAGATGGTTTCTGTAAAATTTTTTAAATAGAGTGAAATTTTCTGTACCGTTCAGTGATAGTTTAGTTCTTACAAAATGTATCTTAGTCATTCAAAATTCTCGTTTAAAAATTGTCCGGGTGTCTAATGATGAACCGAAGTTTAATCCGAACTTGTTGAATTTCATTTACATTTTAATTATCTGGATTTGTGACTAACAAATGAATGCTGTGCAGGCGCCATGTACGGTTCGCAACGCAGCCTTCAGAACTTCGGCGTTGTCAACGACACAGCGAGCGGCTTCCCCTTACCCAGCCAGGGTATGATCCAGCACCCACGTCTCCCCACCACGGCCCCACCTGGGTACCCAACCCAACCCCTCACCGACAGTGATATTTACGGACGAATTGGCATGACTCGACAAGTGCAAGTTGGAGGCACACTCCCCTCGGGTTTCGGCCGCCATCAAAGAGGGTATACTTCCTTACCTCCCAGTAGACGAGGCCATATGCAGTTGCCGGGGGCCGATGAAGGAAGAGGACCCGATGGGACCAACGGAAAAGGTGTATCCCGCCGGGCCAGTGTTGCCGGGGACGCGGGCAGCAGAGGAGGACGAGGATCTGTTGCTTCAAATCCATCAACTCCCGAAAAGTTACTTGAGAAAGAAAAGAAAACGAAGAAGGAAAAGGATAAGAAGAAGAAAGACTGTAAGGATAAAGAGAAAGAGAATAAAGATACCGGAAAGTCTGAGAAGAGCCCAAAGAAGAAATGGTTTTGGACTTTACCGCTTCGTCGGAAAAAGAAGAACAAAGATGATAATAATGAGGATGATGATGGCGGATTCAAAGCTGCGTCCGAAAAAGGGACTCGCAAGCTTGTTCCTCCCCAGAACTCGAGTTTCATGCGCTACCCTTCACCCGACACCGCTTCTTCCGATCTCAACTCGTCGCACTCCAGCGACATGTCCTCCATAGAGCACAGTAGCTACCGCAGCAGCCCTTCTTCCGAAGTTAATTATTACAGCCAACGCGCGCAGTACCTGCACCAGCAGCAGCAAGCTCACCAACAACATCTGCTGCAGCTGCAACACCAACAGCACCAACAGTTGTTGCAGCAGCAGATGCAAGCCCAGCATCAACATCAGCTTCTCCAGCATCAGCAGCAGCAGCAGCAGCAGTTGGGTGCTACTGGTAATCTTAGGTCTCTTCCAACGACGCCGGTTTCTTCCCCAGACGCTCAAGGTTCTTTTGTGAGCTCATCACCCCTCACGATGAATTCTGACGTCACTGATCTCACAACTGACATGTCGAGATCTCGGCAGTATATGAGCCGCGACCAAATGTATTCTGCGATGCGGCATCCACAGTATTACAATTATAACCGGCACTCGTATGCTGGTTCGGCCACACAGGCTTCAGCAGCAGACGAAGCCAATAACAATAGCAACAATAATCCGTCGTCAAGCCGTAGTACTTCTCCTGCTGTTTTTGGCATTAGTCCCTTGCCCTCTAATACGGTGAGACCTCAGGTCCGGGAGAGGGTAGGCCATCACGACGATTACGTTGGTAGAGAGTCACAAGACACTCCAATTCCGTTTATTTTTAAAGAGAATGGCTTCGAAGACCTCAAGTTTTGTAAAGTTGATCCCCCGGAAGGCTATGGAGCATCAGATCTCGGATCTTTATCTTCTGATTGTGAGGATAACGACCAGGAGAACGGTACCTCTTCCAGCTCTACCGCCACCACGACCTCTGCACAGTCAAGTTCAAAACCGTTCTCTAAGCAGACGACGCTATTTGACTTCAAGAAGATGATTTTGCAGCAGAGCATGAACACAGCTGGTGGCAAGGAGAGGATCTCAGCAGTAGAAATGCTTAAAGCCTCACGACCAAGTATTTATGGTTACGCTCCCCCTCCCGCTCCGATCATCAAGCTTCCTCAGCACAAAGACTTCCAGCAGAACATGGCTTCCAGTAAATCACAAAGCAAAACCACCATCGAGGGGGTGATAATGCCGCCTACTTCCAGGAACACAGCTCGAGCTTTGCTCTTCCAAAGCCGATTTGGAAGCGGCCGCCGATATCGCGCCTCTAAAACAGAGATCATTAGTACTACCATTCTTGAGGACCATGGCGGTGAGATCTCCGAAGAAGCAGACATGGAGGAATCAGAAGAGGAAGAAGATGACGATGAGGAGGAGAGCAGCGTTTGTGGAGCTGGGAAACGAGGACTGCGAGGTCCGATAACCCGTACACTTAGTGAATCTGACAGCGGATTAATAGGTTCTTTGGGTACCCCTAGCTCTTCACCCAGCAAAATTCGCAGTAACGTACCACACTCCACACCCAACCCGAGTAAGACGGGTTCCGTACCTCCCCCGTCATTAGCCGATGTATCCCGCATTAGAGATGTAGGGGGAGAAACTCCTCCATCTAAGAACGGAGTGAAGGCTGATAATGGCACAAACTCTTCTCCAGAGGAGTCCATGGAGACGGCCCTCTGACACCAGTTGAAATCTAGTCCTCCCAAATAAGTGGACCGCGTCGGCCGCTTGCCAGTGACCGATGTAGTTCTTTTTGCTCACCGCCTACAATAATGATAAATGTGCGTGTTGGTGCGGTATCAACATACTACGTTACTCAATAATAGAATTACTCTTAAGTAATAGACTTGCTGATAAATATATCGATGCTCTGTGAGATAAATCAGCGGCGTTGCTTGCGCTTGCAGTAGATGTGTTGCGGAGTACGAAGTTCTTTGGTGGGCGGAAATAGAATTTGATAAAAAATGTTCTAGGTAATTTCTGTACGTCGACTGCTTTACTGAAGTCATTGGTAGCGGTGTAAGGTTGAATGTATTTGTAAATTGTTTGAGAAGCTTTTGTGCTGCAGATCTCACGGCCTGTACCAGCCGCTGGCTTCTATTCTGCTAAGATATCATCGCTTATAACGGCTCATACGCAAACATTTTTTTAGCGCATATATAATTTTTATATGAACATTTTCTCATTCTTCGACTTTTTATAGAGACGCACTCATTAGGTTTGGATAAGAGTTCCTAACTTTATTGTTTTCATGTGAAAGTGAACGTATATTGAATTACTGGAATCATGTTAGCTTAATGTCAAGGACTACTACACACAGGACATGCATAGCCTATGTCCAGCCTCTGCTAGCAGAGGCGATCGCCTACACTATGAAAATGCTGGTGTTTTAGTGGCATCAACAAATGATATGCCCATAATTGTTTCATACAATAGTATTACAATGACAAGGACTACTACACACATTGTAATACTATTGTATGAAACAATTATGGGCATATCATTTGTTGATGCCACTAAAACAACAGCATTTTCATAGTGTAGGCGATCGCCTCTGCTAGCAGAGGCTGGACATAGGCTATGCATGTCCTGTGTGTAGTAGTCCTTGCTTAATGTTCATAAAGTTAATTGCTGAGGAAAGATTCTCAGGCTTATAGGAAGTTTTGAAGTGCGGTGATATATTTTAGGGGGAACTATTTATTATGGAAGTCAGTGGGAAGGAGAGCAGAACTATGATTACAACTAACATTTATCATGAAATTAGTGAATATTCTGCTGACGAAGATGAGGAAGATAAACTTGTACCTCTTCAATATTCCTCTCTGGGGAAAAGTATATATTTTATTGTATATTTATTCTATGCTTTATAACTCATTGTACCTAAAGTATTGTACTAGAATTAATTTAATTCTGAACTAATGAGAAATTTAGCTAGTAGAGTTTCTTTATTTTTCAAAACAAATTACTCGAACAAATGTACTAAGCTTTTATTTATCTGAAGTCTGACGTTATTCTGTTGATTTTATATTTTTTACATTTAATCTGCAGAGCTCAATTGGGTCCAATTTCGTCAGAGGCAGGTTTTTCTGTACAAAAATGCTAATGGAAAAAACTTGGAAGACTCGAATTGCAAGACCAGCAATTTTTTTAGTGATGTTCGAAGAGAAGTTGACTTAAATTATGCACAGTAATTCCTATGTCATCTTTTTTTGTCTTCAAGTTCATTGTAAAGTTGCAATCAAGTAATCTTTGCACTTTTATGCCCAGCAAGTGTGATTTTTATGATTTAAATTTCTGAGGATATTTTTTGTTCAATTTAACTGCTAATTGCTTGCCCTCAAACTTTCTTCTTCTCGAGCGTTGGTTCTGTCCAACGAACGATGTAGAGGAAGAGAGATTTGAGTGGAATAAATTTATTTTTTTTTTAATGTTTCACATTGCGACTAGGAACGATTGGATTCCATAAAAAAGCTTTTGCTTGAATTAATATAATCCAATAACTGGGTTTTATAAATAAATGATAATAAATTTATTTTGTGTTGAATATTTTACATTGCGACTTGGAACGATTGGATTCCATAAAAAAAACTTTTGCTTGAATTAATGTGATCTGAAAGTGGGTCACAGCAATCGAATTCCTCTAAATACGCCTTTTTCAAATCTTGTATTGGATGTATTGTATTCACTTGAATCTTGGATTGGATTAAAAAAATGCGCGGGGAAGTTTTTTAATGGAAATTGTGACGTATGGATATGACCAATTATTCTTCTTGGCGTTTCTGGTGAATTATTTGTTGTACATAATGAATGGACATTCATGTTAAACATGTGCCAACGTATATGCAATCCTGTTTTTTTTTGTACTTTTTGGGCGCCGAGCAAAATGTCGGGGAATAGCGATGATTGATTTCTGAATTGTGTAACCTAACCAAATAATTCCAAGCGACTAGTCATGACTTCATCGCGAAATTCAGACTTCCTATTGTTTTTTTTCCTTATTTATAGTAATGAACCACAAGTAACATCTACCATTTTCTCATTATTTTTATTTGTATTTATATTGCAGAACCACAAATGTGCTATATTTTTTCATTCTTCTATTTATATTTTCACAGTGCAGAACTACAAGTATGGTTCTATTACTAGGACTGAACTAGAAGAGAAGTGCTAGCGTGACTGAAACTATAGGTAGGAAAGCAAGATGCCTACGAATGTTTTGTTCACTGGATGAGGCTTCTTTTGGATCTCTTAAATTATAATCTACTGATTATTGTTATGTTAAGCCTGTCTTCGATGTATTTTGTCTACGAGCAGGACATGTTTCTTAATTATTTTGGTTTAACTATGCCACGCCGGCGTGGGTAAAGTATTTGGTATTTGATATACTCTCATCTCCAGCTTGAACCGCCTGCCAGTAGATGAATGAAATGTGATACTCGTAAATAATTTTACAATTATCTTTCTAAACGTGTGAATATAACGACTTTTTGTTATTCTTATTAAGATGATGTTCCTCGTTCTGAAATAAGTTATACGAAGTTGGAAACTTTGGAACTGTAGAATTTTGGACTTTCGTATTTTGAAATTCACACCATGTTGATACGTTTTAAAATTCTAGTTAAACTCTTCCTTCCATTCAGTAAGTATTATTTAACTTTAAGTGCTGAAATTGTCGGCAATTATTCTATTTTCAGCTACAAATATAAAGATTAAACCGTCAGTAAATTGTGTTTTTGAAGCGCGTGCGCTTTTGAAAATTAAATTATTTCTATTCTAAGTTTAGGATTTCTGTGTTCCTTCCTGTAGTTGTTAGAATTTTTCAGGTTATTTACTCTATTTTTGACGAATTTCAAGCAACTTCATCACTTCTAAATCGAATTTGTAAAGCTTTTAGGCCATTTGAAACTGTATAATTTTCTCGCGTTTGAACGAGCGTCGAGAGTGCCCTTTATTCTATTTGTTTAGGAGTTTGTTTTGTCTTTCGATTATCAGCTTCTTTGAGTATTAGTTCGATGTTTTCTACACTGAACACTTTGAAGTCCTAGTCTCCTAGTTAGGCTATTTATTTCAGCGTGCACTTTAAGTACTTTAATTATGACCTCCACCCTCAGCCCGCGGTACCAACGAAGTGCAATTCATTGACGCCTATGAAACGTTGTCGTAATCTTGATTTGTTTTAAGCGTCGTTAATATACGCGCGTTCTTCTGGAAGCTTACGCCAGCCGGTTACTTTAAGCGTATGATGGTAAATTTTTGCGCATGATAGTTACTTCTTACGTCGGTTGGTTATTACTTACGTCTGCTGGTTACTACTTAAACCTGCTGATCACTTTTTACATGTGCTGGTTAATACTTACGGCTGCTGGTTATTACTTACGTCTACTGGTTGCTGGTTCTATGTCCGTGAATGCGGCCAGAAATGTTGTGTTCACAAGTGAACTTAGTTCGTAGTCCTAATAATTTTGTGGAAACAAGCGAAAAAGTTTTCATGTACCGAGAAATTTGTTGAACCTCCGAAGCCAATACGATGAATATTCTTGATATCAATGTAACGTTTCGGGCCACTCACTGAACGTAGGTAATAAGAATGTTGGAATTTGTAATGAAAATCAACATCGACAAATTTCATTCAGGTTCCATTTTTCCGTTTCGTGCATTTGATGATCTACTAGAACACTCGAAAATTAAGTGGGACTTAATTTGGACAATATTACCTAATCATTTTTCAGAGTGACGAGTTGATGTGTGTAGTTGAACTCCACTCTTACGATTGATATCTTCAATCACGCGTTTCATCGGTGCTTAAAAAATCACAAGGTTTGTACTAAGGGATTTGAAACAAGGAAATAATGGCAACGTTTGTGCCCTGATAAAAAGCAACCTTCTCAAACATTTCTATAATTTGAACATTTATATTTAATGTTGCTTCGAACAAAGGCAGAAAAATAACGTGGAAACCATGCTGACAATCGATCAAATAAAATACCATATGATCTTCAAATGAGTTACTTAGATAAATTCCCTTCATTTATGTCTCATTCCTTGCTTATAATTATCTATTGTGACGCCATTAACCTCACAAATTGTACTTAAATGTTGTATTTATTGAGTTAAATCTGATGACAATTACGGGTCAGTCGACACAAGGGTGCGACCATGAGTATTACTGTTACAACCGCAACTATTAATGCTACAACTCAGTGAATGTGCGAGATCAATAAATACTATGTTGGATACCCAGCACATTAATGCAATCCTACCGAATAATAACATGTCATTTTTTTATTTGCCGGTTCTCTATTTTTTTCCTGTATTTACTTCGTTAATTAGCAAATTTTGCGTTAGTTTTGAACTATGATGACAAATTAACGATTTAATATTGAAGCTCCATCGAGAATTTTGAGAGGTTTTATTTTAGGTTTATATTTATAAAAACAATATTTAAGGTTATTTGGCATAGCCCTTGATATAAACATTTTTTGCTGACTGTGATAAACTACAGCGGTATTGGAAACGTTCATTTTTATATGACTTGCATATTGGCAGAAAGTATCTCAAGGTTTTAAGGTGCATTTATAATAATCTTGACGAGCGAGGAATCGTGGAAGTTGATGGTTGTAACAAATGATGGAACTTTTTACGCGCTGCATGACTTTTTTGTTACAAATGAGGGAAAAAAAACTCGATCGTTGTTACCGTGTACATAAATTAATATTTTTCTTAAATCTGTGTTTTCTGATTTGATTCGCAGTGGAAATATGGCGAGAATATTTATGTGCTCAAGATGATGACATGGACTTGGACTAGCGCAGCTTTATTTGTAATAATTGGCTAAAAATAAATAGCCATTTACTGACTAAGAAAGCTTAGCTTGCAATGCTGTTATGTGAAGTCTTTTAATTGCTGGACAATTCGTATAGTTGACATTGTATTTACTTGACGTTTTGTAATGCCAATATCATGAGAGCGTCTCCTGTAGATTATATTATAAGTCTTCGTTCAACTTAGAAAGTTTCGTGAGAAATGCGCTGCTCGAACAATTTGTATGGTTAATATGTAAATATATTATAATTTTAGACGCTAAAATGCTCTGTAACTTGATTAGCTATCCAAATAAATATTGAAGGAAGTTATAATTTTCTTACGCCATTTGTGAATATTGAACTTGTAGAGTGGAAAGTTCAGTTTAAATGTTCATAATCAACACGTGAATGTGTCATATCGAATTATTAATTCGTCATATTATTATTTCAGTGTATATATATAATCATCAATACTAATTTTTTTCATGCATTTACTATCACAAATTCTTTCATTATTCAAAGTGTACGATTTGAATACGGCTGCGAATAGTAGATTTTATATCAGTCGGAAAATCATACAAAGTAGGTTCACAGCAATCATGTAGTCCTTGAACAATGCTACTAGCATATTTATATGAACTAAAACTATCATCTTAGCTTAGAAAAACTGACCTTTCAAACCTCAAACTGAACAAAATGTAACATCGGCAACATATCTACATGAAAAGCTGTGCGTTCGGAATTCATGATTGAAAATTTATTAAATTGTGAAAAATTCGTCAAGGTTTCAGATAAGAGACAAAGTTATGGCCAATTAATTTATAATTTGATATAATGTGAGTGAATCTATTCTGAACCTATAATAATATTACGTAAAAAGTCAATAATAGTTTCTTAAACAAAGTCTTTCAATGATGTAGAATATCAAATGAAATGTAATTTCGAAGTCTGTTGCAAATAGTTACCTGAAACACTGAGACACCCGTCTTCCCATTTAAGTCTGCATGTAAATACACAGCATTACACATTTACACAATGCCTGTTTAAAACTAAAACAAACTCTCTACGCAAGTCGAAAAAATTTGTCATAAAATTCTACGCAGGCAAGCAGAGAATAATCGTTTCAAGTTCGATGTGTCTTTTTTCCAAGGCCGTTAATATGCCGTTTTTTATGCAGTCATTGTTATGAACAAATAAAAATTTCAAAAGACTCGTTTGTTGTAAAAAAATAATGTCTGGCATGCCTCGTACCTGTATTTATCATATGAATCTGGTGCGCGATGTGGCTAAGGTAAGACATACCTAAAAAAAATACAATGCAAACAAAGAGCTTGTCCGCGATAATAATGCTTAGCAAACGAATTACAAATCCGAGTTTTGTCAACACATGATGATAGACGTGAAGTGGCAATCGGTTTTAAAGATATTTGTTATTGATTCTACTTTTAACGGGAGGCAAGATGTCGGCTGTGACAAGATAACGGCTGTGCTAATTGGCCCGATAAGAAGACAAGATAACGGCTGTGCTAATTGGCCAGATAAGAAGACAAGATAACGGCTGTTCTAAATGAGATTGGGAAGCGACCCACACGAAACTGAACAACAAATGACGGGCAAAAAGTACAACAATGCAGAGAAATGCCGAGCACCAAAATTTCACAATAAATAATGAAAAACCTCAACATATAGCATATGTAAGCTATTAAGCTGAAACAAGACGCCCAGAAGCAGCTGAAATAAAAAGACACCACCGAAAAATAGTAACGAAATATCTTAGCATAAAATGAAATATGTGCGATGAAATATTTCGTTTATGGCAACTCTTGAAATATCATCACATCAATGCAAACTTTTGGTTACAACTTTTCGAAAATAAATAATAAAATTTACAAATAAAATTCAAAATCAATCATTTATTATAAAATAACATTTCTTTTTTTTTCACGGCAGAAATTGTTTTGAAGTATTGCAATATATTAACAACTAATCATCTACAAGAAGCGAGTTCAGATCTACAATAGATTCAGAAGAAAGATTTGAACTTATAATATTACAATTAGGCACATTGATCGGAAGCAGCTGTACGTATTAACGAATTTTACTGCTAAGAATCTATTCTATCTACACGCTACAGAGGGAAAAATTAACTAAACTGGTCATTATGAGTAAATATAGACGGTAAAATCAGTGGTTAAAATAACTAAGGCAATCTAAGAGCACATTCACTACAACACTCAGAAAAACTGAGGGGTAATTGTCCAAATTATACGGCGATCTCTTGCCGGGGCAAACTCAGTCAGAATGACATATTCAAGAGCAAAAGTGCATCGCAATTTAGACAAGTTTCATTTATTTCTCTGGGTGTACTTTCACGTGAAAGCGAACAACGTATTAAAGTTGCCGATCTCTTACGAAATAGTTTGATATAAATGTGTCTTTATTTATATGACTGATGTTATTCATTACGATCTGCCACCACAACAACTGACCTGCCACCACCACAACTGACATGCCACCACTACAAATGACCTGCCACCACCACAAATGACCTGCCACCACCACAACTGACATGCCACCACTAGACCTGCCACCACCACAACTGACCTGCCACCACTACAACTGACTTGCCACCACTACAACTGACCTGCCACCACAACAACTTAACACCAAATTACGCATCAGAAGAACTTCTTTTGGAAGAATAAATCGCTAATAATTAATATAATAATAATAACAATGCATATTAATAACCAATAAAATGAAGATAATTTAGGCTTCGTATTTGAAGAGTTCATTCAACATCTGTCCAGTTTTTCACAGGCACCATTCATTTGGTTAACAATCCAATGAAGATACTATAAAATGACAATAATTATAATTATTATGGGTGATTAATGAATCGCCCATAAATAACAATAGTGACTTACATTTAATCTATCCTGACAATAACATTAACCAGATTCTGAAATAATCGTCAAACATAATCAGGCCAAAAAGAGACGAAAACGAAAAAACAATTCAACAGATAGTAAGAAATTTCGTCTGAAAATTTAACTAGAGGGACGTTCTTTAGTGGTATAAAAATCAGTCCAATACACCGAAACTAAGATTCATCAACAAAACGATTAAATATTACACATTATCAACAAAACCATCTGATATTATACGATTCCCAGGAGAGCAGCATATGAATTAATTACAAGGCTGCCATTACGAAACATAAAAGGAGTGCTGATATGATACATATTATTACATATTACACTATACGATTACGATATAGTAACACCGACTCCTTTGAGACAATGAATGCTGTTGAACAAACGGGTTGAAGATACAGAAAAAGCCCCAGAAAATGAAGAACTTATTATGAATTATGCATTTTTATACGGCATCCATATATGTACTGTAAATACAGCTTTCGAATATGGAGGTAATATTATTTTAAAGTAAGTGATACTTCTCTCACAATAATCATCATTGGCAATTATAGAGACTAAACACACTTCATTGAAATACAACTGATATCACGTCGAAATAAGTAGACAATATACTTGAAATGTGTCTGGACAATGAGGTTCATCACACAACATCTGAGCAGATCTTTTGTGATTATATTTTTATATACTATAATATAGATCGGAACAAGAAATCTAGTATGGGAAGAAATTAGCAATTAAGGCATTTTGCTGCTTGGTATAGATTTAATAAATTCAAATTAGAGGATGAAAAATGTTCTCAAAGTGCGCTGACTTCTTAGATTCATTTCCAAAGTGACGAAAAAAAAATTCCTCTAAAAAATATCAACGAAATTGAGCAGGTTGTGACTGAGCTAGTACATAGCAACTGAAAAAAAAACAGCGCCTCAATTGAAATTCAGAATAATATTTATTAAACCTAAGAAAATATTTATTAATGTTAAGAATAATATTCATGGCCGCTAAGCACAGAGTTCCAGCCTGATTGTCTTTTCTCTAGTAAACCTCTCCTCAATATCGTTACGTTCTCTCGTCAATTAATATCCAATCATTTTATACGATAAATATATCTATACTTTATTATTATCTACAATTACCTTATCAAAAACTTCAACAATTCATTTGAGACAGAAACAAGTCCCAGTCGATCTGTAATGGGCACTTTAATCCTACTTTGACGCTAAGTTTTGTAACACACATCAAGATAATTTCGATGCTATCTTGTGATAAGATTTAAGTAATCTTTCCCATATAATGACTAGCGAAGTGGCAATAATTGGAGTATAATTATGATTTATTTACATGAGTATGAATATCTTATCATCGATTTCCGTATCAAGTTCAAAGCATTGCAACTTATGATCATTTTTCATGTAGTGATTGATACCGAGAATATACTTCCTTTCAATTCTCTCAGAGCAGGTACATGTAAAAGGTATAAGGCACGTCATTATATTTGTTCTATTCAAGTTCCAGTAAATAATATTTTGTTGGGACATTTTTATGCTTCACACATTACCAAAAAGTCATAACAATTATTACATCGATCAACGATCCACAACAAACTGAGCATTATTCGTTTGAGAACAAAATATCAATATAATACATAGAAATCAGATCTGTAGTTGACAATAATACACTTTTCATAATCAACATCAACAATATTATAATGTATACTTGACTAATTACCACAGATGAATATTCCCGTAAATTTCATTCTCATATTTACTAATTTGTGCATAATATTGTAAATCTTTTCGACATATTTACTGCCTACTAACGAGATTTTTCTTCAACTTTTCAGCTCATTTTATGTATTAATTCTGAATAGCTTATATTTTTTATTCAAGTTATAGTTTTTCTCTTATACTACAAGATTAGATTGTGGCCCAGCACTATATTTCTTTGATATTGCTATAGAAAATAACTATTGGCTGCCTAACAATTTCAAGTTTTGCTGCCTTAAAAAAGCCTTCATAATATGTGACTAAAAGGCATATTCAGAGTCAAAAAGTTCTGGTGTTAAATTAAACTCGAGACTAGTACTAATAAACTGATTATTCCTAATAAATTTGCTTTTAAAATTATTTAAAATCCAGAGCCACCGTAATCCATGTCGTCTTTTCGCGAAATTCGCAAACGGTAGAAACCTCACCAGTTTTTCCTCACTATCACCATGAACCAAAACCACAAAACTCCCTTTCACAACAGCCGAGACAGAAACCACTGCTTGGAATTAGCTAAGTCAAGATCAAAATCACTGCATCAGTTGTTGCGCGTAAGACCACGCACAAATCGCTGCATGGATCCGTGATCCATGGTTGAGGATCGAGGTCTGTGGGGTGCGGTACGACCTGTATCCTCCGTGGATGTCGACGTGTTACTGTCCCGTGTGGTCGAGGTGTTACTGTCCCGTGTGGTTGAGGTGTTACTGTCCCGTGTGAAGTATGAGTGGATGTTGAAAGGTGGAAAGATGGAGTCGGTCTCCCCTTTAGCCTTGGTTGGTGAGAGAGAAGTGTGGGACCTGAGCGGACCGGCGTCTGGTGAAAGGGATTTGTGGTGAGACGAGGAACTTTGGCGAGTCTCTGATGGTTTGGCGGCCGAGGAGGCAAGTCGGTCACCTGAACAGAGATAATTTATAATAATAATATTAAGTATTATATATGAGTATTATCGACTAAAAAAACTGCGCTGCAACTTCTCCACGCGCCAACATTTCTTCTCGCTTCGAGTCACCGACATGTGGAAGTCACCGACTTCTCGCTTCGAATCACCGACATGTGGAACAGCCTCCCCGATGACATCGTTGGCGCTCCAAGTATGAACGCGTTCAAGAACAGACTAGATAAAGCTATGGAAAAATATATGTTCAGATTTGAGATGCCTAGCATCATATCGAACCCGGTGGAAGTCTAGTAGCTACTTCAAACTATCGTCAGTCATGAAAAGATCCGGTCAAATGAAACGATATTAGATCTTCTGTGAACAAGGCACGAAAAGGAAAAGATTCGGCAACAGGTCACATCAGGCCTACACTGCAGCGCCGAGATCACTATGTTATGTTATGTTATCAGTATTACCGATAAAAAAGAAAATAATTAATAATAATTATTGAAAACGATTATTATAATTAGATAATAGATAATAATTAAAATGATTAACAATAACCGTTGTTCTTTTTAGCGCATTTTCTCTTTTAGGGGAAAAAGGCGCTATTGTGCTCGCCATGTCCGTCCGTCCGTCCGTCTGTCTGTCTGTCCGTCCGTGACTTCACGTTTTCGTCGACGAGAAATGGCGTGCTCTATCACTCACTGCAGTGAGTACCAAGTTATATTTTTTGTCAGAGGGGGCGACTGATATGATCTACCTGTAATGTCAGTCCCCCCGTAATGATCTACGTGTTTAAGTCAAGCAATAAAATTTTGAGATCTATAAATTGTAAATAGATAGTACTTTCTCTACATGTCATCTCATTTTTATTTCTGTTATCTTCGATTTTAGTTCTAATGTCCTCAAGTTTAGGTGAATTGTTTGAATGTGAATTTTAGGTTACTAATTGCTTGTACCTGTGTTCTAGGTTTTGAACTGACGATGGAGCTGGACTCCGAAACGTTTTCTCTTATAAGAAGTGGTGAAATTTCTGACTATTTTCTTTGCTTTTAAATTCCTGGTAAATTTGCGACTTAAGCAGCCAAGTGATTTTAATACTTATATCTTGAGATAATGAACAGTCATTGCTTTATATTGTTCGTTTCTGAAAAGTAGGACTGACTTGGGCAACGGTTATGATTTTTTGAAACAAAGTTTTAAAAATAGCATATTTCAGTTAAATAATTTTTTTCCACTTTTATGTTTCGTATTCCGAGTGGTACCTGGTTTCAAGATGATGCTGATAATACCACACTCAGTTTAATAGCTTCTGATGGCCTGGTATTACCACTCAGTGTCACTATCAACCAGATTGCCTGGTTTTATATCCTACTTTCACTATTAACCTGGTCGCCTGCTTTTAATTTCTAGTGTCACTATTAACCGGATTGCCTACTTCCATTTTCTAGTGTCATCATTGACCCACTGGCCTGCCTGGTTTCATCATCTACTGTCACTATTACACTGACTACACCTAGTTTCACATACCACCTAGTTTCACATGCCTAGTTTTACATACCACCTAGTGTCACATACCACCTAGTATGACCATTCACCTGGTTTACTAGCAACATTACTGCCAAGCAGCGTAGCAGCGTTGACGTGCACGCTCGTCTCAGGCGACCTCGTCGTCTGGTCACAGGCGGAGGCGGAGGCGGGGCGAGGCTTGCAGCTCTCAGACTCGATCTTAGCGAGCTCCTTGCGACCCAGCGGCTGCAGGGAAATGTAATTAAATATTAAAATAAAATATTAAAATTAAAATATTAAAATTAAATATTATATATTAAACTTAAATATTAAAATTAAAATATTAAATTAAATATTAAATTAGCGGCGGCAGGGATAATTGCATTTAATTATTCACGGGGCAATTCAATTATAATGCATTTAGGTTTACACAGGTCATGTGAGCAAAAAAATATGTGTGTTTATATGGGTTATGTGATAGACTCTGGTAATACCTGTGTGAACGATGAACATCGTTCACTAATGTGCCTTATTCGATTGATGCGATCATGTGTTCTCATATGCATTTTTGTTCATTCTGGCGAAATTATTTTATTACGTCTGGCGAAGCCGCGCCAGTGACATGTGAGTCAGACCTATAGCAGTTGGAACTGTCTAGTACCAGGTCAGGTCTGAGCGTCTGTGCGTCAGGTAGTCAGTCGTGTTCTGCCAGCCCTACAGTGAGGTTCATACCTGAACCCGCTCAGCTCTGTTAACTAAGCATTCTTTGCTTAACGCTGGAGCTGTGGTTGTGCCGTGACTATTTAGTCTAACCTGCTATCGTTCGCCTATGCGAATTACTTTAACCTTAACTACGGGCATTAATGCTGTGCAATAGTAAATGGAATTGAACCAATTTGAACGTCTCTTAGAATAGTCATTTTAGTCGGAATTTCTGCTTCCCTTTACCATGTTTTACTGATTTTAAACAAAGTGATTCAATAAACTATTTTAAGTGTGCTTTGTCGTGATTATATACCACAGCCACTGAACCGGCTTTAACTGACGATGACTAGGAGATGTGAACGGCATTGTAGGTTAGAATTTAGATGAATGAGCACAGTTGCCTGGAATTTATTCATATATTGTCCTGGCCTATGAGCGGTGAGCATTCGATCCTGATTGTGAATTACAAGCCTAACGTTTAGATTGGCTTGTAGTAGCTCTGGCCGGTGACACCTGTGGCTAATGGCCGCTACTAGTGGTCACCTGTGGCTAATGGCCGCCACTAGTGGTCACCTATGGCTAATGGCCGCCACTAACGGTCACTTGTAGCTAATGACCGCCACTAGCGGTCACCTGTAGCTAATGGCTGCCACTAGTTGTCACCTGTGGCTAATGACCACCACTAGTGGTCACCTAAGGTTAATGGCCGCCACTAGTGGTCACCTGTGGCTAATGACCGCCACTAGTGGCCCCCTGCGGCTATTGGCCGCCACTAGTGGCCCCCTGCGGCTATTGGCCGCCACTAGTGGTCACCTGTGGCTAATGGCCGCCACTATTGGTCACCTGCGGCTAATGACCGCCACTACTGGTCACCTGTGGCGAGTTTGAGTGGCAAGGAAGGTAGCGCTGGAGACCAGGTGCCACAGCGGAGCCGAAGTCAGGGTTTGTGGCGACGCCACTACGCCACAGCTGCTCCACCAGCTGCTTCAGGTTGCCGCGCTCCACCTCCAGGAAGCGAACACGAACCTCCAGGTGGTGCTGGCTCTGCTGCAGCAGCTGCAACAACGGTTAAAGTTGGTAAATATCACTATTTATATCGTATTTATGTTAATGTATATATATCATATTTATAGTATATATTATTTTTTCAGATTTATAATAAATGTTATTTATATCGTATTTATAGTTAATGTTATTTATATCGTATTTATAGTAAATGTTATTTATATCAGATTTATAGTAAATATTGTTTATATCAATTTTTAGTAAATGTTATTTATATCAGATTTATAGTATATATTATTTGTATCATATTTACAGTAAATGTTATTTATATCAGATTTATAGTAAATATTATTTATATCAGTATAAATAATATTAGAATATGTGAATTATTTTTTTCGTCGTAATAGCTGCCTTTCCATGCGTAGTGTGTTGTTAAATATCAGAATTATTTATAGTTTAATATATGGATTATCCTTATATTATATTCTGTTTTCATATATAAATATATGAAATTTTTTCAAACACACTTGTTTCAGTAAGTATTTATTAAAAAGGCGTATATACGAAGTTACTAATAATCACCATCACCAAACACCTCGATTTTCATCCCGAAAATGAAAAGCCAACCAACTTTTCTATAAGATAAGCAAACTTTGCTGGAAACCGCGCCAAAATCTATAAAAGCAGGCACCTGATTGGACGACTTTAGTCTATAAACACAGGCACCTGATTGGATAACTCGAATTAATAACGCAGGCACCTGATTGGATCACTAGACTTAATTGGCACCTGATTGGACGACTTTAGTCTATAAACACAGGCACCTGATTGGATAAATCGAATAAATAACGCAGGCACCTGATTGGATAACTCGAATTAATAACGCAGGCACCTGATTGGATCACTAAACTTAATTGGCACCTGATTGGACGACTCGAGCGCCCGTTTCTGCGCCTGCGCCTGCTGCAGCTGCTCGGCCAGGTCGAGGTTCTGCCTCTTAAGGGCGCGGCGCTCCTGCTTGAGTTTGGTGACGCTGTGGTGCTGACGCTGGGGCGTCACGCTCAGCTCCTCTCTCAGCACTTGGTACTCTACTTCGTACGCTGATAGTTCTTCACTCAAGTTCAGCTCAAATGCCTGGAGAAAATAATTACTTATTTATGTGTAGAAAGTTCCTCACGGAGAATTTATTTTTGTAATTTAAAGTATTCTTCACTCAGGTTCAGCTCGAATGCCTGGGGAAAATATTATATTTTTTCACTCAGGTTCAGATCAATTGCCTGGAGAAAATAATTACTAAATTTATGTGTAGAAAGTTCCTCACCAGGAATTATTGTTGAAATAAAGTTATCTAAACCAGGCTTCTAACGTTGAAAAAAGTTGTTGCAATAAAAAATTAACTAGTAATCAACGTTATTGTTCTCACTTGCCTGGCGGGTAGACTATTATAATATTTAGAGCTATAATTATCATGTTATTGCAGAGTGAGCTGAGGTCAAATAATGTAAATAAAATAGAATCGGTAGAGCCTACATAACAACTTAACCTTTTAACAGCTGTGCAATAACGCACACGGGAATGAAAACTAGGGCTGAAAACGTGCATCAAGATCCCTCTCGTAAAAAGCTCCTATCATATAAATTCCCCTCGAATATACGGAAAAAAATTAAATAAGAGTCCAATTAAATAGCTAATCTTAACATGCTGTGCTTCAGTTATCCGCCTGCAGTCGTATATAACGGGATGGTTCTTATGCCGTCTTTCGCACCATTATTGACAGAAATTGAGCTCCAGTATCATCTAGTCTTGCAACCTTGCACCCTTGAAAGTCTATTTCGAGGCGCGCGCGACTTTGTCGGGCTCTACCGAAAAGTTAACTTATTGTCCTATCTCCTCCTATAATTTTAAAGCTACAACAATGAGACATAGATATACCATTCGATTCGCAAAAGAAAGATCTACAGTTCGTGCTACGCGTTTTTCTAATTTCGTAATAGTTCGGATTTTATTGCGCAAAAAGGGGAGTGGTAGAGGGGTAAAATCGAATAATTTCCAAAAATTTATGAAAAATGTCCCACACCCACAAAAATAATTTAAAAAACGCGTACAATGAATTATAGATATGGTCTTTACGCATCAAATGAAATGTGTCTCGATGTTGTAACTTGAAAATCCTAGGAGGAGATAGATTTCTACGGTACCTCGTTTTTGGTCTTTTCTAAGAATTTCACGTTTTCTTTCATTTTTTCGAAAAATTCACATGAACAAAAAGGTCTTAGAATTCTGTTTTATATATACGTACCAAGTTTCAAAGTGATCCATCAGTAAATTACCAAGATAAAATTTGGGTAGACGCTCCCCTTAACAAAGATTATATTTATATTAAGCAACTAACTTGATCGAATATTAGCGGGAGGCTCTCTAGCGGGACGCGCGGCAGCTCCTGCTTGAGGTAGCGCATGATGTCCTCGAACCCGTCACAAGCCAGCAACATCTCCTCGTGCTGACGCAGGAGAACCAAACTGACGCGGAACACCGCCTCCAGACCCTCCAGGAACAGCAGGTCTGGAGAACAGCGGTGCAAAGTCAGTCAATGGAGCACTAAACTGACGCGGAACACTGCCTCCAGGCCCTCCAGGAACAGCAGGTCTGGGGGCGGGAACACCGTATGAACATGTACTATCAGGTGACAATGTTGATACCATTCGTCCCTGGATATTTCCTCATTGATATCTTTCTTGTTGAAAGATAATCTCCTTCACTTCGATATGTTCATAAACATTTCCTTATTAGCCCTTCCCTGTTCATCAAGTCACGCCCTTGGTGACGTCGGATAGCGAAGCTATATAAGCTCTGTCTCAAGCGATAAACTTCGGTCTCGAGCGATTATAAATAATAAATAATAATCAGTCTTGGGCGAGGACCGCCGTCGGAATAACCTTTGCTCCTGTCCATGTCAAACAGGACAGTAACGCTAGCTAAACGTTTGAGTGGAAGATACAGTCTATACTTATTCATTTTAACTGGACGCCGAAGACATCAATGTTAAAGCTCCAACTTATGAGCTTAGATTATCCTAAACTGTAAGCCGAACTATAATCCTACAAGTATATTATATAATAGTTTACGCTGTTCCTCTATATCCTCGGATCCCGCTACAATAGAACCACCCTCAGGTCATACTAATTTACCATTCATATAAGAGGTGCATAGAAAAGCAATATCTTACAGTACGGGGCAGCGGGGCTTAGTGAGGGCCATGAACACCATGTGAATATATTAATTATTCCATTAACACAATAGGAAGATATAAGGCATTCCATTAACACCATATGAACTTTTAAAGTATAACGTCTAATAAAGTATTAAGAAAATGGCAGTGAGCACAAAAATCACGCGGGACACTGCCTGCAGGCTTTCCAGGAACAGCAGATCTGTGGGGGGCAGAGGTGATTAGTGAACGTGCCAAAGAACACCATTATATTATATCTATATTTATCTCTATATTATATCTTTATCTCTTTAATTTATAATGAATTAGATAATAATATTTCTCACCGTAGAGCCGCACGACAAAATGCAGCGGGAAGGTTGAGGCGAACAAAGTGAGGAACCACGGCGCAGCGTACAGCTGAGGACTGATCTCGTTACTCTCGAAGTGGTTGTACACTCGTACTAACTTGTCGTGTACCAACCGCGACAACTGGTACATTTGTACCTGAAATTTACATTTGTGCCAGAAATGTGACGTATAATGTCATCTGGTACATTTGTACCAGAAATGTGGGTACAATGGTGATGTGGCAGCTAGTACATCAGCACCAGGAATGAAGGGACTAATTCATAATAGTCACTAATTTTCTATAGTTTCTCACAGTCAATAGTATTAACAATCAAACTCTAACAATTAAAGAAAAATCGCCCTAGAAACTATCAATGAAAACTGCCAAAGACGATTTAGCCAATATTCACTTATTCAGTGCACATAAAAAATCTCCATTAAAAAACTGCCATGTTTCGCATATAATGCCTTTTATGAGTGAGCCAAGTATTAATACATAGAAATATCAGCAAAATTTCGATTAATTAAAAGTTGGTAGGATATTGAAAATGAACGAAATATCAGGAAATTAAAGATGACCGATATATGAAGAAATGAAAAGTGGCAAAAATAGCAAAAATTTAAGAGCTGCTAAATATAAAAGTGAGTAATAATTTATGTTTGGGGATATGAGTAATAATTCTAATAAGTAAGGTAATATGAAGAAAATGTATAATAATTTATGATTAGTAAGGAAATATGAAGAAAGTGTGTAATAAATTATAATGAGTAAGGAAATCTGAAGACAATGTGTAATAAATTATGATGAGTAAGGAAATATGAAGAAAATGTAAAATAAATTATGATGAGTATGCAAATCTACCATCGCAGTACAAGTAACAATGTCAGACATGTAGCAGGAACATATAATCAGAGTACCATAAGGAAATATGAAGAAAATGCGTAATAAATTATGATGAGTTATGAAATATGAAGAAAATCTGTAAAAATTACAACTAGGAAGGATAATATGACGAAAGATATAAGTAATAAATCACCTGAAGACCGTCGAGATCCTGCCTGAACTGCCGCCGTACGCCCGCCACGTACATGAGATGCTTGAGCAACTCGTACGCCGTCTCCTCGTTAACCTGGCAGTTAGTACAGACACAATATAATTCAATTAAAATATGAGTTAGATGAGTACTATGATGGAGTAAAAGAGTTAGTAATATGGGGGTAAATGAATTATTAATATGGAGTAAATGAGTTAGTAATGTGGAGTAAATGGAGTTAATTTGAACTAATAGAGTAAATATGAATTATATGAGTACAATGATGGAGTAAATGAGTTAGTAATATGGGGGTAAATGAGTTAGTAATATGGATTAAATGAGTTAGTAATGTGGAGTAAATGGAGTTACTTTGAACTAATAGAGTAAATATGGGCTAGAGGAGTAGTAATTTACTATGCAAACTAATAAGAACAAAATTTGGGGTGCGATGCAAAAACAAAGAGACAATATTATGAGAACTAATAAGAAAAGAAATGCTAGGAATAAAATAATGAGATATAAAAAGCTTTATGCTTGCTGTACTTCTAATAAAGACTACACGGCGGCAGACTAAATTACAATTAAAGTATCCAATTGCACTAAGGAGCTTTCACGGACAAATTTTTATTCTAAGTTATAATTGTCCTATAAATATATTCACTTAACACGCAAACACAGTACATTCTAGAAAAGGTTTAAGAGAATAAGGCTAGATGTTTCATTTATAATCATTGATATACATAATTATACTGCAATTACAGTTAATATATTTACAGTTCAATTGCATGGAAAACTTTTAATGCATTAAACGACTCTTAATTAGCCATTTTAAAAATTAAAAAACAGCCTATCAGAGGTTCGACAAGCCTAAGCGATGAATTCTGTATAGTGTTTTGGAGAATGTGTAGACCCTCTTATTATTCTGGGTGTAGACCCACGTATTATTCTGTGTGTAGACCCTCGTATTATTCTGGGTGTGTGTAGACCTACTTATTATTCTGGGTGTAGACCCACTCATTATTCTGGGTGTAGACCCTCGTATTATTCTGTGTGTAGACCCTCGTATTATTCTGGGTGTGTGTAGACCCACTTATTACTCTGGGTGTAGACCCACGTATTATTCTGGGTCTACACCCTCTTGGTGTAGACCCCACTTATTATTCTGGGTGTAGACCCCACTTATTATTCTGGGTGTAGACCCCACTTATTATTCTGGGTGTAGACCCACTTATTATTCTGGGTGTAGACCCCACTTATTATTCTGGGTGTAGACTCCACTTACAGAGGTGGGCAGTAGTGCGCTACATGTAGCGGCCGCTACATTTTCAGTAGCGGTAGCGGCGCTACATTTAAAGTGATGTAGCGGTAGCGGCCGCTACATTTCAAAGTAGCGCTGCCCAGCTCTGCCCACTTATTATTCTGGGTGTAGACCCGCGTATTACTCTGAGTGTAACAATGACGTGTGAAGGCAGGGACTGACGTGCATAAGAAGGATGCCGGCGACGAAGCTAAGTCCCTGGCAGTATCCTACGTCCTCGTCCAGCAGAGAGTAGGCCTTCAGGAGGTTAAATAGGCCTAGCTGGCCTGGCCCCAGTGTGCGGGTGAAGTACGGATGCTGGGGGAACGTGCGACCTGCATACCACAAATGAATCATTGATATTATTCATATTATTAGGTAATGAATAACATTCATAAATATTATAATGTTACGACAAGTGTTTTTTTTATTAAAATCTGCATTATTAATAAATATTCACATTATTATGTTACGAATAAAATTCGTAAATATCATAATGGTATATATGCATATTACTACGGATACTCTAATTTGATGGTATAGGTTTTAATATCTGCTTATTAGATTACAAATTGAGTGTACTTATATTCTACGATTGTCGAAATAACGATGGAGCTTGACTACGAAGCGTTTTCGTTTTATATAAATATGGTGAAATTTTGTGTCATCTCTCTTTTAATACATCTGCTAATGTGTTAATGTGAATAAGGCGTAGAACTTATTATAGGAGCTACTCATAGTAATTTATACCGTACTATTGGCCTCGTGTATAGACACAGGCTGAATCAAGTATTCCTTAACAACAACTGTAGAGAAACAGAATAAGCAGCACAAATGAAGTATTTGATAACAATAAACAAAAATATACAGAACAAATGACATAAATGAAGCACTTTAAAGAAACGTAAATGAAGTATTTCGTGTTCCTAAACGCAGAAGCAAATAACAATGCAAAGTACTGAGCCATGTACCGAGGTCGATGAGTATGGCGTGCTGCTGGGAAGTTAGTCCCTGGATCATGTGCTGGTAAGGCTTGTGGAAACAGTGCTGCTAAAGTATTTTATGATCCTAAACATATAAGCAGATAACAATGCTAAGTATTGGGCCATGTACCGAGGTCGATGAGTATGGCATGTTGCTGGGAAGTTAGTCCCTGTATCATGTGCTGGTAAGGCTTGTGGAAACAGTGCGGCACCACGGGGAGGCGGAGCGAGGGGCGGGGCTGCAGCATCATCAGATGCCAGATGTCGCCACGCAGAGCCTTCGGTACTCCTGCACATGTACAATCTAAATGTAAATGTAAAAATATTGAATGTAAATGTAAAGCACATGATATATATTACTGTTATTTTAAGCATTTAGGTACTTCTGTACAGTCAGGAAAATCGGTACTCCTGCACAATGTGAATGTAGACTGTAAATGTAAAAATGTTGAATGTAAAGCACACGATATAAATTAGTGTTATTTTTAGCATTTAGGTACTTTGGTACAGTGGGGAAATAATGTAAATTTTAGTTTATATGGGCACAGGCTAACCGTGTAATAGGTAAATTGGTCTGAATGCTTATTGTTTTCAAACCCTACAGAACAATAAAAATATACAGATCAATTTTAGCTCAATAACGCAATAGGATAACAATTTGTTTCTTCTTCAATAAAACCAAGTGAACATTGAGGAATCGTGAACTTTGAAATGGTTCAATAGCAAATTCAATGCGTGAGTTATAATGGGGTTCAAACATTTCACTGAGAATTTGGGCTTTTGGAAACGTACGTAAAAACGGGCTAGAACGTAGACGGAGCACGTTAAAACTTCTCTATGGTAATACGAGTAAAAGATAAGGCGAATTTTATTGAGTCAACTGAGATCTTAACTCGAGAGTTTCAGTTGAGGGACCATTAACTGAGATGTTGACATAGGCTTTGACTGAGATGTTTAGAGACTTACAGTGGTGAGAACAAGAGAAGTATACTGAGATGTTTGCTAGTGAGTTTTAGTTGAGCGAATAATAAGAGTTGACTGCGATGTTACAATATGACATGCAGTTGTGAGAGTCTGAGCTGCCAATTTCTGACCCTGTCAATCATCAGTCTCTGACCCTGCCTGACGCTCGCCTTGAGTATGCACGGAATTGACCCCACCAGTCTCTAACCCCGGCCCTGACCGCCTCAGTCTCTGACCCCGGCCCTGACCCCACCAGTCTCTGACCCCGGCCCTGACCCCACCAGTCTCTGACCCCGGCCCTGACCGCCTCAGTCTCTGACCCCGGCCCTGGCCGCCTCAGTCTCTGACCCCGGCCCTGACCGCCTCAGTCTCTGACCCCGGCCCTGACCCCACCAGTCTCTGACCCAGGCCCTGACCCCACCAGTCTCTGACCCCAGCCCTGACCCCACCAGTCTCTGACCCCGCCAGTCTCTGACCCCGGCCCTGATCCCACCAGTCTCTGACCCCATCAGTCTCTGACCCCAGCCCTGACCCCGCCAGTCTCTGACCCTCTGACCCCGACCCTGACCGCCTCAGTCTATGACCCCGGCCCTAACCCTGCCTGACGCCCGCCCTGAGTATAGACGGGTCTGACCCCGCAAGTCCCTGAACCCCCCCTCCAGTCTCTGACCCTGTAAATCATCAGTCTCTGACCCTGCCTGACGCCGGCCCTGAGAATGGACTGGTCTGACCCCCAAGTCCCTGACCCCCCAGTCTCTGACCCTGCCTGACGCCGGCCCTGAGTATGGACTGGTCGAGCCTGGCGTGTGGACGGGACAGCACGAGGCGCCAGGTGTGGACGGCCTCCTCCTCCAGCGGCTCCTCGTCGTAGCTCAGACACACGCGCTGCAGCTCCAGCTCTTCCTCCAGCTCTGCTCCAGGTGATTAGGATTAGTGATGAGGTGATTACAGGTTAATGAGTATTCCTTGACTGGTTAATGAGAGGTGCTTACAGGTTAACGAAAGGTGCTTACATGCCCACTCCCCAAGGTGTACCCACTCGCCCCACTCACCCCGACGTGTTCGTATCTCCTGCTCCAGCCTCGTCAGCAGCATCTGCCGGAACACGGCCCTCATCCAGACGACGCGCAGCTCCTGCCACGTCCTGCGCACCGGCGCGCCCTTCGTCGCCGCCACGTCCTCGTCGTCGTCGTCGTCGGCGACCTCTTCGTCTGGACAATGAATTACGAATCGAACGGTATATGTCTCATCGCTGTAGCTTCAAAACTCTAGGAGGAGATAGGTTTTCCGTGACAATAAGTGTGAATGTTCAGGAGAGCGCGACAAAGTCCCGCGCGCACTGCAATATGCGCTCAATGTAGCATAGATACCAAACTAAACTTTTCTGGAACTTGATTCCACTCAAGGATGGTGGGAGAGACTACATGCGCACCTCCCCGTACAACGCCCGAAGGCACACTGAGCTACACCTCACAAAAACACTGTATTTGTAGTGCTGGGCAGCGAATTAGCTCCTATGTAATTACTGAAAGAACTCTTCCTCCCCGCCCCCCTTTCATGATCTGTCGTGAACGCATAAATCAACGTACAGAGATGGTAATGGTACCGTTGGATAGGGCAGAATGTCAGCTTTAAGACGAGACTAAAAACCGGAAAAGCCAAATCCGAAAACTTTAGGGTAGACGCCCCCCTTAATTCTGCTGATTATGTATAAATCCTCTCACTGTTTATGTATAAATGTAGAGTATAACAACAGTAACAACGTCTTCTACAGTCAAGTTCAGAGAAAATTCATACAATATGAGAGAAATTGAACAAAAAATAAAAATGTCATTGCATGTGGGAAAATAAAATGTTTAATTGAAGATAAAAACCATCACATAAAGTGGGACAAAACCCACCAGGTTTGAGTGGGGTTATAACCCGCTGCAGGATGGCGTGTCTGAAGGAGGGTGATGAAGGAGGCTTGAGGGCACCATCACCACCACCACCATCGTCACCGCCATCATCATCGTCATCATCACCACTTGCAGCCTCGTCAGGGGTCACCCGCCCCCCTGTGGGCGACCCCACCTTCAGGAAACTGCGGAAAAAACAGCGTTAATTTATTAATTTAAACGTAATTTACATAATTCAATCAACGTTAATTGTGCGTTAATTGGGTAATTCAAACGTTAATTGTGAGTCAATATGCTAATTTAAGCGTTAATTGGTGGGTCAATTAGTTAATTCAAACAACGTTAATTGTGCGTTAATTAGTTAATTCAAACAACGTTTTTTATGCATCAATTAATCAATTCAAACAACGTTAATTTTGCTTTTGTTTTTGGGCGACGAAGCGATCTTATTTAAACCAATGCAAAAACACATCATTTAAATCAATAGTATTTCTATTCCATATTAAACTTTAGCAATTAGTAAAATATCTACTACTTAAATGAGTGACACTATAACGGGTAGGCAGAATTACATCATAATTGAAGATACCAAGTTACATAATGAATATTAAATCACATAATTTAATCTAAACTAATGAATATTAAATTACATAATTTGATCTAAAGAAAGTAAACATAAAATCTTGTTAGACAGAATTACATCATAATTGAAGATACCAAGTTACATAATCAAAATTAAATTACATAATTTAATCTAAAGTAAACATGTTACTGACATGTTCATCTTAGGCCTGGTCATGCGGTTCTCAGGAATGTTTTCTTTCTCCTCGTCTTCTTGGTGTGGTGCTGAACCTCCGTACACTTCCTTAGCCACTCTCCTGTTATGCAATGTTCTCATTAGTTCTATTTAATTCACTCCTTACAATTTATTTATTATCTTTACTCAATTTACTCCTTATAATTCATTTAAACTTCATACTAGCTTTATTTAATTCATTCCGTACAAATTATTTAATATTCATATTAGCTTTACTTAATTCACTTCTTACATACGAAAAAAAATTAATTTTCATGTCAAAGCTCATTGTTTCATTCCCATCATCCTCATTACAGGCATTTAATATTCATATTAGTTCTAATTAATTTAAAAAATAGCAATTTATTTAATATTCCTATAAGCTTTACTTAATTCACTCTTTACAATTTATTTAACATTCATATCAGTTACATTTTTATTCACTAATTACAATTTGCTAACCTGGACATCTTGATGGGTTCTTTCTTAGCCCCATGGAGCGACTCCAGAGCCTCCATTTCTGGGGACAAACTCCTGAGCTGGTAATCCTTGGAGCTTTCTGGAGACACCGAGATTCTTGGAGAGGGAACTTGGGGCGGCTTCATATTTCCAGTTGGGGCTGGTGTAGCATTTGGGGAAATTTTTAATCCAGATGAAACTTGTTTCCCCTCAGCAGCGACAGTTGATTTCCCCGACAAAGATTTTTCTTCCCCAAGCGTCGATTTTCCCACGGGTGAATTTCCTACGGATGATTTTCCCACGGATGAATTTCCCACGGAAGACTTTCCCACGGATGAATTTCCCACGGGTGATTTTCCCACAGGAAAAGGGATATTTCCAGGCGTGGGGATATCGCTAACGCTGAGTTGGTTGGGGGTGAGAACCCCTCGGGTATGGGGAACAGGTTTCTGCTGTCGTGCCAGGAATTCCCTCCTCATGGTATCCCCACCGACAGCAGAGACCGTCAGAGATCGAGGACGATGAGAGCTCATGGTCAGCGACGATGAGGTCTTGCCTAGTGGCGAGTCGCTGACATTCTCGACTCGTACTTGCTGATGAGATAAATAAAAATAATACAAAAGTTACGACGAAAATAATAATTATTGTTCGCTGACATTCTCGACTCGTACTTGCTGATGAGATAAATAAAAACAATGTAAACGTTTGCAAGAAAATAATAATTATTGGTCGCTGACATTCTCGACTCGCACTTGCTGATGAAATAAATAAAAATAATGTAAAAGTTTGCAAGAAAATAATAATTATTGGTCGCTGACACTCTCAACTCGCACTTGCTGATAAGATAAATAAAAATAATGCAAAAGTTTGCAACAAAATAATAATTATTGGTCGCTGGCATTCTCAACTCGCACTTGCTGATGAGATAAATGAAAAAAATGCAAAAGTTTGCAAGAAAATAATACATTATTTGAGACTTCTAAGTAGATAGCATACATCACAACACGCACCCCGGATACATTAAGGAAACACTGATACATTAAAGATACAAAGTTACATCAAAGATACCTCAAATACATTAAAGATACAAGGGTACATTAAAGATACCTCAAATCCATTAAAGATACAAGGGTACATTAAAGATACACGGATACATTGAAGATACACAGACACACTCAAGATACACTGACACACTTAAGATACACGGACACACTCAAGATACACAGACACACTTAAGATACAAGGACACACTAAAGATACACGAACACACTAAAGATACACTAAAGATAGGTACAGGCATGGAACACTAGCCAGACCTCAGCAGGAGGTCGGGGCGGGAGGTCGCGGTCGGCGCTGGCAGGGTCGCGCTTATAGATACCTCGTATACATTATAGATACACTAACACACTAAATATACACGAACACATTAAAGATACATGGAACACAAGCCAGACCTCAGCAGGAGGTCGGGGCGGGAGGTCGCGGTCAGCGCTGGCAGGGTCGCGCTTGAGCATCGAGTGGAAGGACGTGGCCAGCGACTTCCTGACGCGGTGCAGGGATGCCTCCACGCCCCTGTACACGTCGGGAGTGTGTGGGGTGTGTGTGGGGAGTGTGGGGTGTACAGTACGTTGTGGTGAGCGTGTGGGGTGAGCACAGCACGTTGTGGTGAGCGTGTGGGGTGAGCACAGCACGTTGTGGTGAGCGTGTGGGGTGAGTACAGCACGTCGTGGGGTGTATGTGGGGTGAGTGGTGAGCGTGTGGTGGGTGTGTGGGGTGAGCGTGTGGGGTGTGTGGTGAGCCCAACATGTCGTGGTGAGGAGTGTGGTGAGTGTCATGGTCATAACACACGTGTGATGTGCGAGTACAATGACCATGTGGTCATTGTCATGGTCACTACACAGCTCGTGACGAGCGTGTAGTGACCATGACAATGACTAATGTCACATTTCTATAATTACTAAGAGTAATGCGCGAAAATAACAACAATATTGAGCTATTACACAATTTACCAATCATTATTTTGTTAATAACATCATCCGTCACTACTATCATCCTGTCGGTTTGCTCTGATCACAATTTATTTGCGTCAAAAAGTCTGCCTACACTCAAAAGAATTAATGAAACTTTGTTCAATTAATGATACACTTCCCGTTATCGTGTGAATCAACCTGATTTTGACCCTGCAAAATGGCGTATTAATGCTACAACCGCTGTCTGTGTTGTGCGGAAGAAAGTGTGGCACTATTTGAACAATAGACCCCGTTAATTTTTACAACACTTCTCTTTAACTTCACTTCTTGATGTTTGTCCGCTACAAATCTTATAATTGATATTTAACACGCTTCTAACTTTCCAATCGGTTTAAAATTTTCCACACTTGCGTAAAGTCAGAGGCAATGCATGGATCAATTGACAAGATAAATAAATTTGAAAATAAAATTAGAAATTCTCTGTAGATGTGCAACATCGGAGACACTGGATTCTTTAGAAGTGTTGTCTTTAAAAAAGTAATTTTTAAACGCATATCATTTTGTGAATATACAAGATGCAGCGCGGTTAATGTAGGCATCAAGATTAGCGAATACAAAGAAATAATTCATGTAATTACTTAGGGCCAGTAGAGGCGGGCCATATGTGGACATGGGTCTGCTGCTGGGACTCCATATGCGCCCTCAGGAGCATCATGAGGACATTATTCTTGTGCTGGACCTCAGGAGCCTCGGCGCCCTCGTATTTAGCCAGCAGCAGGTCACGGTCGCCCTCCGGCAGCTGCTGCACGCGGCGCAGGATGAGAGCGTGGGCGCGTGTAGCAGGTAGGCCTGGTAATTATGTTAATTACTTTAGTCATCAGTTGCATAATAAAAATAGCCTGTTCATCGGTTAAAAGATGGAGATATTTTAGAAGTAATGATATAATTAGTATGCGAGTGTAGCTGGTAGGCCTGTTAATTACGTTAATTTATCAGTTATATAATAAAAATAACCTGTTCCTCAGTTAAAAGATGAAGATATTTTAGAAGTAATGATATAATTAGTGTGCGAGTGTAGCTGGCAGGCCTGTTAATTACGTTAATTCATCAGTTATATAATAAAAATAGCCTGTTCAGCAGTTAAATAATTAAGATGTTTTAGAATTAATGGTATAATTAGTGCGTGTTGCCCGAGAAATTTGTTTTTAAAACCTGTCATGCACATAATAATTAGATTTTGGATTAAATTCATGATTTTAAAAACAGTGTCACCGAAAAACCCTGTGAACGATGAACATCGTTCACGTATATTTATTGCTCGATTAATCCTAACACTTACTCTCATGTGCATTTTTGTCACGAAATTATTCTGTTGCGTCTGGCGAAGCTGCGTCAGTAACATTAGAGTCAGACCTTACAGCCGTTGGAACGACGTAGTACAAGGTCTGGGCCCATACTTTCAAAAAAGTTAAGTGATCGTAAGTTCATCAACCAATCATTGACGGCCTTTCAAGCAAAATCCACCAATCATAGACAAGAAAATATAGCGTAAGTACTTATGTTCACTTAGCGAGTTTAGAAAGTATGGCCTCAGGTCTGAGCGGCTGTGAGTCGGTTAGTCAGTCGTGTCCCGCCAGCCTTACAGTGAGGTTCATACCTGTACTCACTCCGCTCTATCAACTCTCAGCATTCTTTGCCTTAAAGCTGGAGTCGTGGCTGAGCCGTGAAAGATTTAGTAAACTGCTCCTCGATCATGAACCTGATGTCACTCTAGTTTAACTTTTAACCGTGCCTGTTTTAAACGGTGCTTTGCAGAAATAAAATTACGTTTTATCCGTGTAACCGAAGTTTTAATGGAAGACATCCCAGTGCAATAAAGTGCACTTGAAGTTTTTACAAGATAGTTGCCGGCATGGCATTTGGTCGTGGAGTTCTGAGCATTCTGACAAGTTTAAAGGTTGAGGCATACGTCCGGTGACAACCCAATTATTAAGCAATTCATTTATCAGACAATAATAATATTTAGAATAATAATCAATAAATTATTAAAATAATGATAATAATTCATAATATTCAATAATGAATTCGAGAATTGTTCAACTTTCTTCAGTCACTAACATTGATTGAATAAAGCAATTAATTGTGTCCCAGAATTAACTAACATATTAAATAAAATTAAAAAATGATATCACTACGTCACGAAATTAACATATTATAAAATTCTTTAAATTTATTGCAGGACAACAGACGATCCAAAATTCACTGTAAAATATTATTCAGGATGCGTTCATAGGAATTAAATTGCATTTTTAGACTTTTTTATGATCATTTCTTCATTTATTTATATTCCGATTTTGTTTGATGAAATATGACAAAGAGCTTTTGATGAACAGCAAACCGTACACGGAGATAATAGTTACAGCCGAATAATTAATAATAATAACAGATACAACCACACTCAGAGAAATGAGTGAAACTTTCTCCAAATAGCAATGCACATTTTTACGCACGGCTACACGCAAAAAGTACGTCATTATTTGGACAATACGATAACCCATTCATTATTTCAATGAAAATTTCAATACCTTCAATCATTCGAGACATTTTTCCCTGTAATTGATTACAAAAGAACATTATAACAATACAATAATAATAGATAATATCTCCTATTTATGTATATAAAGACCTTCAAGTTCGGTGCAGAGGGCGCTAAGCCAGCGCATGGGGCAGGACTCGCAGAGCGTGGCGGCTTGTTTCTCCTTCTGGTGAGCAGACGCGACCGCTTCGAACGCGCGGTTCAAACCTGGCCAAAAGTGGTATAATAAATGTTGGAATTTCATATAAAATTATCACCGTATGAAGAAAATTATGGTCAACATGAGCGGCTCAAACCTGGGGTGACAAGCAGTGTAATAAATATTGGAAGTTCATGGAAAATGGTCACCGTAAAAAGAAATCTATGGTCAAAGTGAGCGGTTCAAAACTCGGCAAAGAAGCGGTATAATAAATATTGGAAGTTCATGAAGAATTGTCATCGTACGAAAAAAATTATGGTCAAAATGAGTGGTTCAAACCTGGGCAAACAAGCAATACAAGAAATATCATAAGATATTAGTACCGCTTAGTTGGTTCTTAGTTCTAAGTCCCGCAATTGGAAGTTCTAAGTCGCAACTTTTTCTAACTTGCTATGCACTTTTTGCTCCTGAGTGAGTTATCCTGACACAGTTTTGCCCGATAAATGGGAGTAACATTTCTACATCCGCTCTCTGATTGCATTTACCATAAAAAATTTATTATGGTATTTACTTTATTGATTTGTATTCATTTTATTAATACTTTTTTAATAATAATGGTATTATTATAGTTTTGAATATTCAATTAAATTAGTAAGTGACGCACTAAGCACAATTTCCTTGGTAACGTCAGGGTTGTCACAGCGGAAGATTCAATTTTCCTTCATGATTCATTCATTACAATATAATTTCTTAAATTTAGTCACTTCAATTTACAATAGTTATAAATAACTTTCAATTAAATTAGTCGTTCACGCACTAACTACAATTTCCTTGGTAACATCTGGGTTGTCACAGCGGAAGATTCAATTTTCATTCAAGATTCATTCATTACAATATAATTTATTGAATTTAGTAACTTTAATACTTATAAATATTCGATTAAATTAGTCAGTGACGCACTAAGCACAATTTCCTTGGTAACATTGGGGTTGTTACAGCGGAAGATTCAATTTTCCTACCAGATTCATTCATTACAATATAATTTATTTAATTCAGTCACATTAATAATTATAGTTATAAATATTAGATTTAATTAGTAAGTGACGCACTAAGCACAATTTCCTTGGTAACGTCAGGGTTGTCACAGCGGAAGATGTAGCCGACGTAGACGGGCTGGTCGGCCGCAACTTCGCGACATATGAAGCCGAAGTGGTCGTTGTTCAGGATACCCTGGGGGCGAAAGATTATTGTAACACTTGTGACATATATTGATGTGTTTTAATATTATTGTTAATATTATTATATGAAAGTAATGTTTTATTCCTATATTAATTTTGTTGAATTTTATATTATATTATTACATTAATATATTAATAATTAATTTTGATTAATGTTAACATTAATATAAATAATATTAATATTTATTATTAACATAATATATACTAATGTATATAATATTCTGTTTTGATGTGTGGTTAGTTTTTTATAAATGCGCTGTTAAATTTCGTAATAATGTGTTGTTAAGGTTTGAATACATTCTTCGAGTTTCGTTCGCAAAAAAGGGTTTACAATTTGTAGAGGATAGGAACTGAATGCGGTATTTAAACTGGGCTTCTGTTAACGTTTCGGAGTCCAGCTCCAACGTCAGTTCAAAACCTAGACCACAGGTACAAACAATTAGTAGCCTAGGGCCCATACTTTCAAAAAAAGTTAAGAGATCGTCAGTTCATCAGCGTGTTTCATTGTTTCATTGTATAAGCGTGTTTCATTGTTTCATATCAGTGTGCTGTTAAGTATCGTATTAATGAGTTGTTAAATTTTGTAATAATTTTTAGAGAATTTTTCTTTTGATGTATAGCATAGTTTTGTATGAATACAAGGTAATGTTTCTTATTTGTGTGTTATAGTAATGTTTCGTGGAGGAAATCAAATAAAATTTCAGGATCAAAATGCTTTAACAAGAAATTTTTCAACCTATATAAAATAGCCGCTTTAATGTCCATGAAAAGTTAAGATAAATAGATCTGATATTAGCCGAGGTAAAAAACGTTTGTACTGAAAATTCTTTAACAACAATAGTTGAAGTTCCCAAATTTCCTCACAAATAGTTTTTAAAGCAATGTTAGGTGCAACATGATCGCGTAAAATTGATAAGACGTGATGTAGGAGCACATAGTGTAATCAACGCTTTCATTTATATTACATTTTATTGCGCTCTGAAAGAACATTGATGCGCATTCTGGTTGATAGTTGAAGTAAATTTCAACTAAGTAGTATTATGCATAATCCTTAACTAGTTCAGATGACAGCTATAGATGCAAATAATTTTTTTATAAGCAAGGAAAAAGTTGAAAACTCACCAGGCGACTTCCTTCAAGCAAGCAGCAATTGGGAAAATAATCATAAACAAAGGTGAGACGCGACGATTCGAAGGCAATTTCCATATTTTTTTCAGCCTAAACAACAAATACTGCGGAATTCCCAATAAAAAATTTTTTTGACCAACAAGTTTTTTTCATCGAACCAGTAAACTGAAAGTTTCCGTTGATTTATATGATTTTTTCTTACATGGAATCCTCAAATAGCTAAATAATAAATAATAATTGAGAAATTCTATTTCCCTTCGAACAATTTGGTCAAAAAAAGTTCACCAATCAATATCTAAAACTTATAATGGAGATAGAATTTAATCTTTGAAATAATACAGCAAAACTGTAATATAATAATACGAGGTATATCCCTGAGCTGACCTGACAACGCTGAGGTATATCCCTGAGCTGACCTGGCAGCGCTGAGGTATATCCTTGAAGCTCTTCCTCAGCTGGATGGTTTTCAGCTCAGGGTTGATGAGCTGCAATTCCTCCCGCCCAACATGGAACAACAGGGACCTGTTGCCGCCAGACACCTGTTGACATCATCACTTTTATAAAACACAAACTCCAAGTCGCTGTTGATGACAAATAATAAATAAGGGTTGATAATTTATATTTATTATTATCCCTAAAATAACTTCCAAGCAAAGTAATAATAATGCAAAAAAATAACAGTGCGCACCAAAATTTAAAATACATAGAACGCGTATGGAACATCAGTTGAAAAATTAGATTTATTAGGTTTTATAAAATTTTATATGATTTAAATTCAAAAATATATTTCAGTTCCTTATTTTTTTCTCCTTCCATTCTGCCTGTTACACAATGCGGCATGGCTTATGATGTACAAATAAATTTAAACACATAATTATGATTAAATTAAAATCAATAAAGCATATCAATTGTTATTGTGAATAGCTCCTATTATACAACTAATATATGCCAGACTTAGAACAACACATACAAAATCACAATAGGAAATATTCAACACACTAAATCCTGCTAATTTTGCCACGTAAAGCTGTTTAAAAATGTATGAAACGTGAATTAGTATAAAGTCCTTTTCACATACTCCAGTGTCACGTCTATGTTACAAATTGCGCATCCTCCATCCAAATTGCGCATACTTGATATCCCATCATTTGGAATGTACGTAAACCAAGTTTTTCCCCAAACTTCTATACTTTACCTTATCGGGTTGGACAAAAATATTCATTACACATACAATGAGAGTGATAAAAAGAACTCATTAGAATAGAAGACACATTCCTTGCAATACATGAACCTAAAAATAATGTGCATAGTGCGGAAATTTATGAAGATCTAAACCAAGCTAATGCTCCCCACATCACACCCCAATCCCTCCTTCTCACGCCACCTTATTCCCCCCCCCCCACACCACATTACCCTTCATACCACATTACCCTTCACACCACATCACCCCACACCACATCACCCCACACCACATCACCCCACACCACATCACCCCACACCACATCACCCCACACCACATTACCCCACACCACATCACACCCCACCATACCACACCACACCACATCACCCAAACCCCCCTCCTCACACCCCATTACCCCCACACCACACCACATCGCCCCACACCACATCACCCCACACCACATCACCCCACACCACATCACCCCACACCACATCACCCCACACCACTTCACCCCACACCATACCACACCACACCACATCACCCAAACCCACACACCCCATTACCCCCACACCACACCACATCACCCCACACCACATCACCCCACACCACATCACCCCACACCACTTCACCCCACACCACATCACCCCACACCACATCACACCCCACCATACCACACCACACCACATCACCCAAACCCCCCTCCTCACACCCCATTACCCCCACACCACACCACATCACCACACCCCACATCCCACCCTGGGGTCTGCATCACTCATAGGTCTCGAGGGTCTGGGTCGGGTCGAGGCACTCCCCATAGACCCTGTCCGCTCCCTTATCTCCGTGAACTGCGATCGCCTGCACGCAAAAAATCCCCCAGAAAATAATTTTTCGCCGTCAATTGTAGTTGAGAAATTCATATTATTAAATATTGTAGTTGACATTCATGTGAATAACTCTTAATTGTGTAGGGAAACTGTAGAGATTCAGTAAGAGGAAATATATTTCAAACTTGATAATGATAAATTAAAAATCAAAGAATCTCATGCAGATGTACAAGATCATACAAAGTAGGTTAGTCAATTAGATCAATGGACTATTAAATAAAATAATCACATCTTGATTAAACATCAACCATAACTATCATCAATCTCACGCTGGCATCAACATAACGATGACATTACCTTAATCACCATTAACCCCACGATGACATGGACCACAAACGATCAATACATGGACCACAAACAATCAATACATGGACCACAAACATGACCACAAACGATCAATACATGGACCACAAACGATCAATACATAGACCACAAACAATCAATACGTTGACCACAAACGATCAATACATGGACCACTAAGGATCAATACAAGGACAAAAAACAATCAATATATTTCTATCATCAAAAAGTCGTAGCACCCACTTGAGTTTAGCAGAACTATTGCCACTGATGGTCCTAAGTCGTGGGCGGTAGGGAGGCTCGCCTTCGTCAGTATCGTCATCGGCAATCGCCGCGGCAGAAGATCGGCCGTACGCTGTGAATAAATTCTTCGCCGAGACCTCCTCGCTGTCTGGGCCTGCGAGCTGCTCGGAATAGCGACGCTTGATCAGCTGCTTGAACGACGGGCGATCTAAGTCGTCGTCCGTTCCTGTGTAAGAAGAAAAAATGTTAAATGGGTTCAGTTTTAAGAAAGTTTAAGCGGTTTTAAGATGACAGAAGTTTAAAGGGATCAAAGACTAAAAAAGTTTTAATGGTCATGTTTCAAACGGTCTTATGATACAAAAAAGAATTATTTAGATTGAGCTGATGTTTCAAACCGATGCAGCAATGTACAGACGTACCAGGCTGTGGCCGTACAGACGTACCTGGCGGGGGAGAGCTCGGTAAGTCCGCGCTACTGACGCTGCTCTGCAAAGGGCGCAGCGATGCGACAGCGGAGGAAGCTGTAGGAACTTCGGCTGCAGGAGTGGCAGCTGCAGGAGTGGCAGGAGTGGCAGCTGCAGGAGTGGCAGCTGCAGGAGTGGCAGCTGCAGGAGTGGGGAAGACGAAGAAGGGTTGTTTCGAGGGGAGAGCGAGAGGTGATATAGGCTTTTGGGGAGCTGAGAAGGGGAAAGTAAGGATCATCTCATTAGATATTTACTTCAAGTTTTAATTTTGCAGGAAAATTTCATAAAGATTTGATTACGAGACACAAGTAACAAGTAAACTAATTTCCTAAACATGAATATCATTTCAATCTGGTAAAACAAAAATTTTTAAGATTTTGATTTCAAAAAATTTAATTTTAATTTCAAACATTTTTTTAAATCATTCAATAATAAATTAACAATAGAAATTTAACATATGGCAAAAACAAGGCACTCATGCTGAGAAATAATAAATTTTATATTAAAGAAATTTGTTGATAATAATTAACTTCGTGAAACCAGCGAATTAATAAGTTGGTTTGTTTCATGATTAACACAGAAAACAAGAAGAGAAAAATTAAATAAATTTCCAATCAGTTGCTGTGAAACTTTCCGTCTCAACTACTAATTATTTATTCTATGTTATATAGAGAAATAATTCATTAAATACATCTACATTCGTTTTTTTACACTTTAGACACTGAGATTATTAATAGGCACACTAACTAAACAACAAGCTTAATTTGATGATTAAGAGAGACAAGCTAAAAGAAATAGTTGGGAGATATAATGATCAATTTATCTCTGATTTATCAAATAAATAAGGTTGAGATATAATATTTTAGGAACAAGAATATCAAGGGTCACAAAATTGCGGCTCAAAAGCCTCAAACGGTCACACATAAATGCTGGGGAAATATAGAACCTGTAAGAACAGTCGTGAGATCAACGAAGTCGAGATACTGCAAACAACTGAGAATAGGAGTTGCTTTATAACTAAAGATCGGGCAATGCATTATTCATGCAACCCTGCTTAATGCGGAAAATTTATTAACATTCACGTCATGTCACATTTAACGGTGTGCAGAATACAGCAATCAAAACTGGTAATAAAGAGGGTAATACATAAATAATAAGGTAATTAGCTAAAGAGAGACGATAGTATTTTCAATTTATCAGTGAGACCAGTCATATTATGATTCGGGTAAAAGATTGAGAAATTAAGGAGTTGGTACAAAATAAAATTAAGGTAAGAAAAGAATGCAGGGAGCAAACGAAACTACAACGCCAGCTGTAGATTTAACAGCCGTAGATTTGTTAACATTCACGAACGCAATCCATTTGAAGATACAGCAGTACAAAGGCAAACCTTCAGTGATCTTCAGTTCATGATCTCCATCTCGCCCACCAATTGCACTTTGATTTGCATGGATTCCATCACCTTCTTGTTCACTAACTTTTTCACCGATATTAGTTTTCAGCACTGATTGTATTTGTTCAGAAGAAACCGTAGTTTTTTCTTCTTCAGATGGCAAGTACCAGTTGACTTTTTCTGGCACGCGTATTGAGAAAGAGCGTACAAGTTGTCCACTCTCCTCCTCTTCAACAACAACGCTTTCTCCATCAGCAATAATCTCTTGTATTGGAGTGAACTCCTTGGTGCTGCCCAAGCTGCTGGAGCTCGAAGGTAGCCTCGATCCAAGAGGAGAGCTCGTATTTGAACTAAATACAGGACCGGATGGGAGACTAATGCTTTTATTTCCTTTTGTTGTATCGTCATTAGGTTCATTTACTTGGTCAAGGTATTGATCGATGTCTGTGTCGAGGGTAAACCTAACACGATGCTGAGATGGAGGAGCATCACCACAACTCTGCTGCTGGATCAAATGTTTCTTGCGTGACTCACCCTTCTGATCCTGCCATATATAAAGTAAGTGCTAGAATAACAAATATTAATTATCCATGAAATTATATAATAATGTTAGCAGAACTTGCAGTAAAATAATGTGCTCTAATGAGAAAATATCCATTAATATCAAAGAGAATAATGCATTAAAACATTTAAGAATAAAATATAATACAAGAAAACAATGACAATAAATTGATTTCATTCCGGAATGAAGATCAAGAGTGACACCCAAGCCCAAAAGAGTAACTAAACACAATGAGTAACGCACCCTGAAGTTGGACCGGACTGCGGGCTGGTCTGTAGAGAAGTTGATGTTTGGTACCGAGTATCCGCTGCCAACCTTCTGATAGTCGTCCAGACCGCTGGCCACGCTCTGTTGACCATAATGAACAGGGGCCATACTTTCAAAAGTGGCTAAGTGAACGTAAGTACTTACGCTCTATTTTCTTATCTATGATTGGTGGATTTTGCTTGAAAGGCCGTCAATGATTGGCTGATGAACTTATGATCTCTTAACTTTTTTTGAAAGTATAGGCCCTGGTAAGCAATCAAGCTACCATATATACTCCTAAATAAAGGACATAAACCTATATGAAAAAAAGTTATCATAGATACTATTAAAAAAAGTATCTACACCCAGATTTACCGAAATTAAAATAGATATCATATAAAGGACCCTAACCTATTTGAAAATAAGTTACGATAGATAACATGATACTATTAAATAAAGTATCAACACCCAGATTCAATCAAGTTAAAATAGATATCATTAAATAAACCACCTTAACCTACATGCAAACAAGTTACCATAGATACTAGGTATTTAAGAAGTATCTACACCCATATTAAATCAAGTTAAAATAGATACGTACCATTAATAGAGGACCTTAACCTATATGCAAACAAGTTATACGTATATAAGTTATAAATATAATTTAAAAGAGTATCTACACCCAGATTTAATCAAGTTAAAATAGATATCATGATATAAATTATCTAAATCAATTAACAACAAAGTTACAATGTACCTATACATGATGATCCAAAAACGAAAACAAAGTCATAACCTTTTCTAAACTAATCAGGAAAAGGTATATTAATAATGATTTCAAATGTTTCAATCTAATCATTAATTATTATAGTAATTAAAATTGTCTTCAACTGATATTGTGATATAAATTTAAAAATTCGTTACCATTGTGGAAAAAAAATGTTTCCATAATTTCATTAACCAGATGCAACTATTCTGCAAATATTTTAATGCATATGTGTAGGTATGAATATATATTTTCACAATTACCAACCTTCAAGCTAAAACTCCTGCTATAAATAATTATTTAACCTATAAAAATACCTTGATAATTTATTAACTGAATACTTCTAGGAAAGAAAAATTGGAACTTACATCAGAATTTAAACTGTTCCTGGAGTCAGAATTTTTTTTATGTTTGAATGCCTCACACGCCTCGTCTATGAAAGAAGCTGGCACTTTGCAGTGAGAGACTTTGACTCGCCCAACAAACAGCACCTGTAGCACAGTAAATAGTTAACAATTCCATCATTGATAACAGCCTGGAGTACATTGCATACTTGTACATAACAGTGACATTACATAACAGTGATATCCGAGTGCTGTTTATTTTGTACAGTTTAAAAATGAAAAAATTCCCTGGACTTAAAAATCTTGTTGCCAAAACTTATTGGCATGCAAGGTATGATATACCGGTAAGTATGAAAAAATCAATGACTATTGAGACTTTTGAGAGGATTGGGGGTACTACAAATTTGATTTTAAATTTGGGCATAAAAACCTAACACAAAATTTCTAGAGACAACTACTATACCTCAAGTCATATTCAAGTTAAATATATATTTGGCCAATAAAAAGGAAAACTGCAGGACTGGAAAAAAATAGCTCCTTAGTAACAATCAAAATTTCCTAATACCGTACTCCATAAAAGAAACAAAAGACAGATTGCTACATTGAAACAAAAAATTGAACACATAGCAAAAGTAACCTCATAAAACTGAGTTTCTCCATGCAAAAAAGTTTCTGGGAGAGCCTGCACTGAGAGCTGCGATCTTGTGCGGAAGACTTGGTGGGAGTCCTTGGGCTGCTGACGAAGACATTTGAAGAAACTACGAACCTGAGAAATGGATACATCAATGCATTAAGCAAATTATGTACAATAAAACTGTGAAATGACATTAAAAGTCATTTTTCTGTAAAATAATAATTACTGAAAAAAAAATTTTATTGTCCACACACTTCTTTTTAGCGCATTTTCTCATTTATGGAAAAATGCACAAGGTATTGTGCTCGCCATATCTGTCTGTCTGTCCGTCCGTTCGTCTGTCCGTGACTTCACGTTTTTGTTGATGAGAAAATGCACACTCTGTCACTCACTGCAGTGAGTACTGACTACTGAGTTATATTTTTAACACGTTTTTCTTAGCTTAGCTTCGCGTTTGTTTGTTTGTTTGTTTATTTGTTTGTTTGTTTGTTTGTTTGTTGTTAACATTGACAACGAAAATTAGCCCACTTCTGATTGTTCTAGAGATCTGAAATTCGGCATGCAGTCTATTTTCGCCTAACAATTTCAGATACAATCATAAAAACTAATAATTAGAGACCTAAATTAGTTTAATTGAGTAAAGTATATATATATTTTATATATATAGTATATATATAGTATGACGTGCGGGCGCTGACGTTATAATAGACGAACAGGCGCTGACGCTGCGTATCATCGATAAAAAACGTGTGTCGGGCTGTACGTTCACCATCAAATTTCAAAATTCGTGTGTTGTGTGCTTTTCGCTTTAATCATAAATCTTCCCGACACACGTTTTTTGGGGCAAGCCATAATTTATTTTCTACTTTTTAGTCCACAAGAAAAACGTGGTTTTTAAAAAGTTTTTTTATGTATTTTATTAATATGCTGTTTGAGCTACATGAATACAGTACATTGGGAATAGGAACAGTTTTGTCAAGTTATTAAAAGTATTGTGCTTGATAAAAATAACTCAAACAGAAAGTTTAACTGAAACAATGCAAAATTCAGGGAATCATGCAACAATGTTTGATAAAGATGAAAAAGTCTCATTAAATCTGTAAAAATGTTCATAATGGAAAATGTATATAAATTCAAACTAATATTAATGGAGGTCTTTTCAGAGGTAGATTGAATAATGGCTCTTATCAAGGCATCAAAATTCAATACCTATATATATATATTCATATATACTTGACTTGACACAGTCTAATGGTTCTCTCTGACCCAAAGGAGTTACTGTACATGTAAATGCAGTTGCAAAAGTTTCAATTGCAATCCAATAAAAAATGTTTCCTATACAATGGTAGCTAATTTAAGCTAAATATAAGCTCATTCATTAAAATTTCAACTAAATTTTCAGAAATGTCGTTTATTTTTTTTCTAAGAACCTACATTACATTTTATTCTGAATCCTACCAAGGCCTTTTAAAAAAATATACAAAAAGAGGATAACTTTGCAACCAGCACTCACATATTCTTCAGATTCAGCCTTGAAAAGATGACATTGATGGTCAGTTCCTGCTGATGCATTGGTGAACACAGGCGTCACCTGAAGGGCTTCATTTCCATGCTCTTGTTTCCTGTTCTCTTTGTCCTGGAAGAACCAACAAACTGAGATATTTGAACACAAATAAAGTACCGTATACTATAGTTCAAGTCCAATTTGAATGTTTTTTATTCTAAGTTCCATGCAGGGGTTATAATTATCCTAAAAGACATCATTGCTAGAAAGATCTGTTTCAGGGAAAATTAGATAAATATTTTATATCCTGTAGATGTTGACATCATCATCTCAGTCAAATAAGACTTCATGTTATGCAAATATAATTTCTCAACACATATATGCAGTACACTATAGACACCCTTTCATGTTTTGCACTGATTTAAGGTTAATACTATTAAACCCAATATACATACTGGCATGGGCTTCAAGGTATACAAGAAATGAGTGTGATCAGCTTGCTCCATAACACATTGGTGGATCTGCTTCACAGAATGTGCAAAGAGCGGCATTTCCGACTCTGGAGATACACTCAGAACAGTCACCATTCCTTGGCTGATTTCAACTTTCACCTGAAACAAAATTAAAAATATTAGTTATTCATTTAAATTTACTTTGAAATTTTAAAGAAAATTTCAAGAAAATATTAAAGGCTAGAATGAATGCCTAGACGCAAATGAGAAACTAATAAATTTTGAAGTTGTTTGCAAATTTATGATGTAGTCAATAAATATATTATCCCCTTGGCAGCCTAAGCAGGCATGGAATGTATACATTATATATCTACTTTTTGGGCAGTGCTTAAAGCTTTCCCACCATTTTTGGAGCTATTAGATTCCTGCCAGATTAATTATATACCTTCTATATATTGTCAAGGCCATACAAGTTGACACTGACAGTTACCACTCAGCATACTCCCTACTTGTCATTATCAATAAAAGCCATATATATTATGTTTATTAGATGTACAATTTGTAGGGTTTGGTTGCGACATACCGTAATAACAAAAAATAGTTGATTCAATTGGGCCAGAAAGTTATGGCTCAGTTTTGCTAACAAAATAGATTTTATATTTTAAAGGCCAGCAACATAATTTCTGCGACAAAGTTAGTAGCATTAATGGCAATTGTTGAAAAAAGTACATGATTACATTACAAAATTCTAATTTTATCTAAAATTTATCAATCAGGAGCCACAAAATTTTAAAAATTACTTGGAAATTTTTAATTTTGTAGGGTAAATGCGGTATATTCCGACATCGTAGGTAATTCCGTCACTTCTCTAGTTTTTCCTTTATATTAAGCTTTGTTTTAGTTCCATGCGTTCATTGATGGTTGAAATGGTGACGTCATACATTTGCGTGTCGAAATACTGCAAAAACACTAGGTCTTGGCCATCTAGCAGGAAAATATTGAGATCCAAAGAGAGACAATGCATGCCACGTGGTGAGATCATCGAAAAATGTGTCAAATTTGACAGTTGACATGGCTCTACCAAATAGTGAATAACTGTTTTTATAGGAAGAATATTATGGTTTGAGACTTTTAAATACGTCTGTGAATATATTAGGAATCCTTTAAATATACTTGTATTCGCTGATTTCAAGTCGCAAATAAATTAATAGATGATTAAGTTGAGATGTTGGATTTCGACACATGAAAACTAATTCCGACACAACTTGAATTGGACACACACAGATCGTTCAAAGCTTTGTACAAAAATTGAAATTTGCTTAATTAAAAGCCTAATAGCTGTTAATTAAAACGTAATTAAGTAGCGTTCAATATTCGTTAGTGTTCTAATTCAAAGCCGTGTTGTATCCCAATACAGCTCACACAGCAAACGGAATTCGAACACGTGGATGTCGGCAATACGTATCAGTTAAATTTGAAGCGCTGACGCAATACGACTCACCACGTGTCGGATGTTGCCACACAAAATGACGGAATATAGGGATTTGGTAGGTTTCCATTCTAAAGGCTTTTTAATAAATATGGCAACATTTTGTGACGTTTTATCGTTGCTGACGCGTAGTGAAGTGTTTTGAGAGTCATGTGAAGGCAACAGAACTTACGTAACGCATACGGTTTTTTTATAGTTTTTCATTTCTCGATGCGTCCTTAAAGTGTCGGAATATACCGCGTTTACCCTATAACTCCTGTGGGCTTTAGCCATGGAATAAATCAGGCATAGTTACAGCAAGCAGTGTGGAATTCTAGAGGGATAATAAATTAACCAGTACACATAGCATATTGGAAAGCAGGACCTGAAAGCTTGGAAAGGCCAGGAACTTTACACTTTCAGTCCATTATTTACATATCCTATCACTTTCCAGAATTCCATCTGTGATTGGTTTGTGATATTAGCCACTTTCAGCTTTCCAGCTGTGATTGGATAGTGGAATTGTAATGTTATCTGCTTTCTAGCTGTGATTGGTTGATGGAAATGCTTTCAAGCTGTGATTGGTTGATGTGGATGCTTTCAAGCTGTGATTGGTTGATGTGGATGCTTTCAAGCTGTGATTGGTTGATGGGGATGCTGTGATTGGTTGTGCCCATAAGCCCCGCCCCCAAGTATGGTATATGTACTACAGTACTGGTTAACTAAATACTCAACTGAAACTTGATTAGCCTTATTACAAACAAAAGGCCTAGAAATTTTTTTAAAAATCCATTAAATAACAGACAAATAAAAAATATCTATCAAACAAGAGACATCCAAATATTTCTATTACAAATCTAATGTACTATACAATTGAAACATTTTGTCCACTTTTGATACTCCTTTTCATTTATAATCAGTCTCCTGACAGGCTGGCAGAGCACTGTATCCAAGGAAAGCTTTTCACCTTGGGTGGAACCGTGGAAAGCTTTTTTATAAGTGAACTTCCATTCTTAGAATTCCAGCCTGAACTGCCTGACAGCAAGGAATATACCTATTAAAGTTTTGAGCTGCAAGCCAACTAGAGCTTTCCCGCCACATTAGGAACCACGAGATCCCCACTAGATGAATTACAAAATTAGCTCCTATCTAATTGTTAATAGGTATAAGTGCACAATAGGGCAAAGAGATTCTATATAATAAATTCAGGGAAAATTTGTTACTTTGGAGCTGCAAGATTTTCTTAATATAAAGGAAATTTTTGATCCTAGAATACATAAAAATGTTCTTTAAAATATGTGCTTAAAATTCAATAACTTCAACAGATTATATTTTATATATATAGGTAACTTACCTTTTCATATTTCTTTTGATTTTTAATCTCTGCTATTATCCATGGCAGCATTGCTTTTGTATAGTGTCGATCAACTTCAGAGCTGCCCCGATAAGTCAACATAAAAATCTCAGTGATATGTGAAGCACCAGCATTGTCTAAAAGTTCTTCAAGGCCAGCTAATATGGCAGCTCCAGTCCCGCTGTTCTCTCGAGAAGGCTGGTTCGAGTTGAGAGGAGATATAACCACTTCCGACGACTTTGTGTCGGCACCTTTCTTTTCCAACACGGTGTTGCTGGTAGTAGCCATCATTTACGTAAGATCTCAATCATTAGAAAACAAAATCAGAAAACGAATTTCTATTCAATTCGTTATACGTCGGTATAATTGTGTATAAATAAATCAAAGACTATATTACCAACATGATTGATCATTATAATGGCCTGCACTGCTTCCCGAAAATATAATTTGTACAATACTAAATAAAACCAAGTTTCAACCTAAATAATAAAAGTTTATCGTTCTTCACCGAAAATTCTTGGATCTACCGAGACTTAGCGAATGCCTGTTGCTAACTGAGAGCTCTATCCGTTTAACCGGAAATTTCCAAACTTTCTGCCTCGTCTAAAGAAAACAGAAATCGCACATTGGATTTCATCTATCAAACTTCTTGTTTATACTTTTTATGGATTCAAATTCGGTAACATATTTTTTGTTATTTACATTTACCAATATTTTTTTACATTTATTTAATTTTCTGTAAAACGCTATATATTCTGTTGTCATGGTTACAGACTGTTGTGATGCATCCAGTTGTATTTTTCAGTGTACGTATTCGAGTCTGAAACAATACTTCTTTGCACACGTTTTAAGCATTTTGCTCATAATATATAATCCTAATGTTCATGGAAAATTTATTTATAGGATTTCTTGTGGTAATGGTTAAGGCTTGAAAATGTTTCTTCGATAAGTTTATTTGAAGAGAAGATTCAAAGTTATGTGATGGATAATAGCAACAAATTTAGTACATCATGTGACTCTACTCTGACAGCTCAAGTAAACAGAAGAACAAAAATCCCGTCTACAACCAATTTATTTTCGACAAACTATCGAGAAAAAACATCATCCGAATCTGACGGCGAAAACTTTATAGAATCTAACTCACATTCAGATCCCAAAGCACCGACGAAGTGTCCGGATACCAATAATTCTAGCCAGTCAACTGAAGAGCCGGTTTTACCACAAGAAAAATCTAAATCCAAACACAAGTCGCCTAGAGGTTGCAACACATTGTCATGTATCACTGAGATCGAGGACGTGTGTGCTGAGTATAGTAGTAAGACTCCAAAACCTGAAAAAAATAGCAGGAGACAGACAGTTTTAGAGGAGATATTCGATCCAACGTATGGAGTGACTGAGGAAGGTAAGTTTAGAAAATGTAACAAAATTTCGTAGTCATTCACACGCAGTAAAGTAACAAGTTAAATTAATTAAATTGTTTGTTCGCGTTTCTAATAATGAACAACATAGAATTGAGATCGAGAAATCCATGAATTATATCCAACGGGAAAGTGCCCTATAAACGAATACGCAAATATATATTAAGAATGAAATAAATTGCATAGCAGTTTGCAGGTGTTTACATTTAGTGTAATTTCAGAAAAATTTTCAATGACATTGTTCACATGAATCACCACTCGCGATGCACGCTAGCAGAAGGCCAAGAAAAAATAGCGGCTGTCAGTATTACTGTATTTGTATAAATAACAAATTTAATAAATGCTTTAAATTACTTGAATTCGCAGGGATACAGTACATGAAAAGCGGCTGCATTATCATGTCGAAATGATTAAGAATAAAGTTAATTTAGTAATTTCTTAAGAGCGCAAAAAGTTGTTGCAAATTCGTATTGCTATGGATTTTCTTACTGTGGTTCCATTTGTTGACTTGAGAAATTTTACTTAAGTACAGGCTAGAATACACTGACGCAAAATCAATAACGACAACCAGTATTTATTTTCAATTGCAATATGATTACTGGTATAGATACCTCTTCTTCTACTCATTACCAACTTACGTCAGTTTTGGTGAATATTGTAAACAACATTACAAAGATGTTACTCAACCTTTTACGGTTACCTGTCCCTTTATTGTATTGTAAATAACATTACAATGATCTTACTCAACCTTTACGGCTATATGTCAATTTTATTGTTTTGTAAACAACATTACAATGATGTTGCTCAACATGCTAAGGTTACCTGACACTTTATTATATTGTTTACAGCTTTTCGAATATATTTTTGACCGTGGTATTTGTGGTCTTAGAGGTGCTGGAGTTCGCCAAGCTACATGGGATCTGTCCTGTAGAAGAACCTGAGCTCGTCGCAGCCGCTCGAACTGTTCTTCTCACGCCGCTGCCTCCACCTTGGCAAGCTGTGTAAGTATAAGTTACCTCAAACATTTACATTATTTCAAATAATCTTATCCTAAAATTGTCGATTCATTAATTCAAGTTTATAAGAAGTTCGTAATGTGCCATGTCTATACGGATGAAATTTCGCCTTGCGATCACTTTTGCATGAAAGGATGAACGAAAAATTGAAGTGAACATTTTCGGCATTAACCATTGGCATCGGAAAATGTGTGTCATATAAGAATGTAAAGAATTTAATTCTTGCCATTATAACTAAATATAAAGTTATATTAATGTCTGATCAGATTTGACGAAGGCGCGCAGGCAGTGTACTACCACAACCCTACCACGGACCACAGCTCGTGGTTGCACCCCCTGGACGCAGACCTCAGGGAGGCCGTCAGGCGTGGCCGTGACAGAGGCGAGTTATAGGCGAGTTATACGCGGGTTATGGTCGAACGGCCCGGGTAGCAACTACAGTTACTACACTGTGACTATTCAGGGGCGAATGGCACTTTTATTATATAGGAGGAATATCACTGCAATTATTCAGGTAGGAATAGCACTGTAACTGCATAGGTAAAGATAACACTGTAACGGCTTAGGTATTAATAGCACTGAAACTACTCAGGTAGGAATAGCACTGGAACTACTCAGGTAAGAATCACTGTAACTGCTCAGGTAGGAATAGCATTATAACACTAAAGGTTCAAATACCATTTTTAGAAGCTGACATGCAAGAGGTCTTCTAGTAGTTAAATGTTCTATAGTAGCTCTGAGTCATGTCCCTTGAATATCAACATCAATTTGTAATCAAATCCTAAAAATCTAATTGTTTCACGGCAGACATATGTAAATAATAATTCAATACTTTACTATATGCGAGTTTCAGATACTCTGGTGAAAAACTATTCTAAATTAATGTACTACACTTACCTAGCATGAGCGAAAATTGATTAGAAATTTATTCATCCTTTAATACGGAAGTGTTCATACAGAGAACATCATTGAGAAAAATATTCGTTAAAAATTACATATTTATGTTCTTTAGGCGAGACGAGGACCAGCTGTACGTTTCAACCTCCATCAACAACCAAAAGCGACACAAGTGAACATCGTCTTGGAAATTCGTCGGTATTAAATTTTAGGGATGACCACACTACTGAAGCAGTTCCATGCGAAAAGTTGAACTTGCAATCACGTGCATTGACCCAAAATAAAACCTTTGAAAATGATGAAAATCAATTCGAATTTGTAGAAGACAAACAAGTCACCGCAAAAGACGAAGTTGACGTATCGGAGCATAACTGCAACGGTTCATTTAAACCTCACATTAAGAGAGCAGAGCCTGACGGTGAAAGCTACCCTAATTCTTTTGAATGTTCATCTGTTTTAGAAACTGAAAGAAACTCAAGACGATGTTTATCTCCACTCCCTGTTGCTTCGAGAACGTGCGGTCAAACATCAACATTTTATGAGTCCAGTTTGAAACAAAGTGAAAAGCAGCGTGGGGAAAAATTGACTACATTTTCCAATTTAATTAATGACGAAAATTATGAGCTGGAAAACGAAGTTCAATTAGAAACGTTAATAAACAGAACACCTGAAAAGGAAGCGCATGAAAGAGAAAAAGAATCAAATGTCCATCCAAACATAGAAGAGATAAAGATACCTAAAGAAAACTTTCTCCCAAAGAAACCGATAGGTGAAGAAAAGTCGCATGGACGATCGTTTGAATCAAACTCAACTGCATCGTTACAAAACAAAATAGAAAATACTACTAAATCGAGTACATTCACAAAGAATAGTTCTGAAGAAGACAGTCGACTTTCCTTCGCACCGAAATTGATTGTCAACACAGATACTGATCCAAACAACGTTTTTCGAAGCACAATCGAACCAAGTGATCGTACCACGAAAACCTCAATAGACGATCAAGAGGCTTCACTTGAAAAAAGAACAATCGAACCAAGTAATCGTGCTACAAAAACATCAATAGAGGAAGAATTTCAAGAGCATTCACTTGAAAAACCATTGAATTCATCCTTGATAAGCTGCATCGAAACCACCGAGATGAAGAAACTGGCACCACTCGAGCCCATCGCTGGGAACAGACGAGGGGCGCCTGCTTTGCTTACGCCACTCGGGCAAAGGCGACTTGGGGCAACACTTCAAGCTATGCAGGTCTCTGGGATAACTAATCTAAATAATAAATGTGTAAATCTTGCGATTTGTGCCAAATATGCACAATAAAAAAAAATAAATTATGAAAATGTGTGCACTTCAAGCTATGCACTCTGGGATAACTATTTAAATAATTAGGTGTGTTAATCTTTGCGATTTTTGCCAAATATGCACAATCACAAAAGTATAATGATAAAATGTGTGACTTCGAAATGGCTTCATGAAAACTCTAAACCCAGATCTGCAAATGTCTCATACATGTCTAAAATAGTCATGATCAAAATAATTAATTAATATGCGAATAATCATCTTTTATTTTAAATACTCTCAGGTGCATTCCAACTCCCATCCATTAAATACGAGAATTTGTGAGCATATCTTTATAAGTAATTGAGTAATATACTGGTTTCAATTATCTCACTAAAATGCCTGAAATTAATTTTGCTATTATAACGCTTCAGATTACGCACCCCAGGACGACGTTCAATAAAACTCAGTTTTATTTTAGATTTCACAAATCATAAACTGAGTTTTTTCCTTAAGATTATTATATTAGATTCTTATAGGCCTCTCAGTTATAAGAAATAATTACAGTCATAAGAACCATCCCCCTTAAACCACATGTGACATATGTTTATAAATTACGTTTTATCAAATTAATTAATTGAAATACTTAATTTAACCTAAAAATTTTTGAGAAATATCCTGGCACGCTGCGATTGAGTGGGAAAAATGAATGTATCTATAAAATAGATATCTATTGTGTCGTTAAAATACGTCATCGTAGATTATTTCTACACAGGAGCGCGGGAGCGGAGTGCTTACATCAGCCCCAGGTGAATATTCAGTTTATAATAAAAAATATTTCATAAAAATAACAAGTTTATTTTCAATAAAAGCGATTTATATTATCTTGAATGAATACAACCGGAAATTGTAAACTCCAGTATGATATATGCAAGCTTGAATGCTCATGCATTATTCTTTTTTATTCAAGATAATGAAAAATGTGTATTATACGATATAAGCGAAAAGTGATTGATCTTTTTGAGATTTTCACTGTAAAAACATACTATCTGCTTTTACAATACAGCTTTGACGCAAAAATTATCTCTAGCGACGTTATAATCATGAATGCTCATGCATTTTTAATTTTTATTTAAGATAATAAAAAGTGTGTATTATACGATATATGCGACAAGTGATTGATCTTTTAGAGATTTTTTCTGTAAAAACATGCTCTCTGCATTTTCAATACAGCTTTGACGCAAAAATCATCTCTAGCGACGTTACAAGCGCCTGGAGACGCGACACAACGAATGAAACTGACGTCACAGAACGCGCTTGATCCTTTCCCGCCCCCTGGCGACCAGTCTGCTGCTTCGGTGAAGAAAACGGCACCAATCGCAGGTAGATGAAAATATATTTATCATTTAACAATAATAGTAGTATGGAAAAAGGGGCAATGGGCAGAGTTAAAAAAACGGCTTAAATCAAAGGAATTGCCGAAATGGCACAGTTTTCATAAATGGCTTAAATCACAGGACACCGATCATTTATCGACAATCTTATTTCGAATATTGGTCAGCAAAATTTGGTTGAGCTCTGTTCCACAATCGAGACCAGACGAGTGCCCCCTATATTTCTAAATCACCGTCGTTAGCAAAGTTTGTGAAGTATTTGTAACTAAAAACCTGGCAATTAACCTGGGTAAGCAGAATTGTTGCCCATAACAGCTTCAATTAAGAGCAAACATCAAGGCAGTCAGCCGCTGAAGTCGCCAATGGCGTTTCTTAACTATGCGTTCGACAAATAACTCGTCTCTTAAATAAGATACAAGTCTGAAATTTGGAATGCTATCCTAGCTAATTATTTTCAATTAATGGACATTAAGATAAATTATGTAAACTTAGTATTACCACTGTTATTGCAAACGAAATTTTTGAACCATGAGGATCCTAAAACGCACAGCCTTTCTAACATTTTCGCAATACTAGGATGTTTAACTATTTATTCTTCATTGATTGCTACACCAAGCACTTCTGAATCATTCTTCTGGTATTAGATATAAATAATTAAAGCCCAAAAGGTAAGGAAACTTCCGTAGATTAAAACAAGACCGGACATACCGTTGTTGTACTTTCATATAAGCGCAGGTTTTCCTAGGGAAATAAATCATCTGTGGTTCAAGATAAACATTCCTCCTCCCCTCCCCACTTCGCGGTCTCTTTCAATCTTTCAAAGTCCTTATCTAGGGCTGCGCTGGCTTTTAAAGGGTCAAAACTAAAAATACACGTTTTCAAGAATCGTCAACAACATGTAAATATTGTTAAGCTGGTCGTACATGAGCGTCATGCGTTAAAGTGACTATATAAGAAGAGATAATCGTAATTATGTTTTAAAATATGAAGAGAATGAACGAATAAAAACACAATTTAATATGAATTTTCCATATGCTACCACATGAACGACTATTTTAATGCAAATAATTGAAAAAAATAGATAGAATATAGCATATTAAATTTTATACATTCATCATACTATGCAATTATTGGAATATTTCAGTCGATGTGGAAAGTTTCCATGTTAAAAATTCATGAAATACGGTCAATAAATGTTACTATATTGAAGAGATAATCATTCTATTCCTGCAGAAATTTTTGTAGCTCAATGTAGTTCAATTTACTTATCCCAAAACTAACTATCACATGTTACCAAGATAAACCACTATAACGAATTCAAGTTTATTAGAAAAATTTTTTCGAATTAACTTTCGTCGATGTGAAGAATATTCACAGTGATTACATTGCTTGTGATATGCCCTTTGCAGAGTTTCAAGAATTGTGTAATGAAATGTATAAAGTACCTTATTGCTTTGTGTTGATTAATTAAAGATGAGCACCCAGGTTCTTGGAAGTATTTCAAAAAATTAAATCAATTATATATTCTAAAGAAATATCTTCCGTCGTGACACTCGCTCTAGGTCAAGTCCTGGATTTTAGTAGCGAATAAGTTACAAACTTTACTAACAACGGTGATTTAAAAATATTGTGAGCGTTTGGTAAGGTTTCGAGTGTGGAACAGAGCTCAACCAAATTTATGTACCAGAGATTCGAAGTAAGATTGTGGGTAAATGATTGATCTAAGCTAATCTTAGATAATCAAGCTAATCTAAGCTAAGCTTGATCTAAATGATTGATCTAATGTGGGTAGACCTGCGATCTAAGCCTTTTAGGCAAACAGTTCCCATTGCCCCTCTTCCTATGCTTATAATTGTATTTTTAATCTTTTGAGGATTACACGTGATATTTCTATAATAACAATAATTCTGTATTATTGGTTTTAACCATTTCTGTCTTTACCATAATATACCTTACACACGAACTTTTATTGCATTTAAAGAATCCATCCTCTTTTTCCAAATTTAGTATTCATTTTTAGCGCATTTTTTCATTTATGGAAAAAATGCACTATTGTGCTCGCCATGTCTGTCCGTCTGTCCGTCCGTCTGTCCGTGATCTCAAGTTTTCGTCGACGAGAAAATGCGCTCTCTGTCACTCACTGCAGTGAGTACTGAGCTACGTTTTTTTGAAATCAGTTTTTATTCAATTTTATTTAAATGAAATTTAGTTTTTTTAAATCGGACGCCAAGCTTTGTTTCCCGAATTTTCAGCTGCCAGGCAACGAGCCCCATTGGAAGACTTGCTGAGGCCGGGGTTAGATCTGATGGCCAACACCGTCTATGAAACTTCGGACGACGACGAATCTCAAACACACGAGGTAAAACAGGCAATTTTAATAAATAAGTTCTGGTTATTTCATACTAAATCTCGTGGAAGAACGCACGTATTTCTGGCTGCATCCTATCGACACAAAAGATGTATTTACAAATACTGTAGTCATTAGAAAATATATACTTTGGTTGGTTAACTCTTTAGGCACTTGTGCTAAGTCAACGCATTATTCTTTCAGGATCATTTACGAGAATCAATTTCAAATGCTTCTCAGTCGGCCGCAAAAATGAAGCAACTGACCCAAACGTTCAGAAATACAAGTCAAACAACACAACCGGTTCCTGGATTGGTTCAGGAGTCATCAAATTTGGAACCGATGAGAAGAACCGCACAGAGATTGCCAGAAAGTCCACTTACGTCAGGGCTCCAGAAAAGGAAAAATCTTCTTTCCAGAATAGAAGAAACTTCGAATAAGTCACTCGACGGGTCGTTGGATCTTGAAAAAAGTGAGCGTTTAATTCCATCTTCCGGGGTTAAGACTGTGCTTGCTAAATTGAGTGACGGAGATAAGGAGTTAACCGCTTCTGCTGTCCGGCAAGATCAAGCAAAAACCCGCGCTCCGGGAGCACAACAAGCGGTGAAAACGGATTCAACAAAGGCAATTCAAGCGGCCAAACCCATTCAAACGGGAGCTACTCGACCAATTCAACCTGCTAATGTAGGTGCAACTCAATTAGTCAAACCGGCTCAAGCCGCTAAACCACCACTTGCGAAACTCGGTTCTGTTGGCATGGAAAGTCAGGCTTCAAAGCCACTCCAAGCCAGCATTTCTCAGCCAGTAGCTAAAGGCCCACCGGCTAAGTCAACTCCAGCTCAGTCGGCTGCCACAGCCAAACCGACTCAAGCTCAGGCAACCGCAGCAGCCAAGCCAACTCCAGCTCAGTCGGCTGCCACAGCCAAATCAAGTCCTGCTCAGCCAGCTGGTCCAGCCAAGCCAAGTCCTGCTCAAACAGCTGGTCCAGCCAAGTCAAGTCCAGCTCAGCCAACTGGGTCCACAAAGTCAACTCCCGCTCAGCCAACTGGTCCAGCCAAGTCAAGTCCTGCTCAGCCAACTGGTCCAGCCAAGTCATCAACGAAAACAAATATTATAGCTTCAACAACTGCCCAGGCAAGTCCAGAATTTGATAAACTTCTTCATTAGCCATCATTCAGGAGTGAATTCAACGGTAAACGACAAGTTCATAAAATATGTGTCGGATAATTCAAGTCAAATATTTGCGCATCAATTGTTGAGTAATATACTCGTCTTTGAATTGAATATCTTGTACCTACATTGCACGGCGAATTATTTTTCAAATATACCCATTTTTAGAGCTGATGTGTTCCTAAAAAGACACGAGTGTATTGTGAGGTGCGAACATCTCGTTCATTTTAGTTTAACATTCCTCGTTAAATGAAATTTTTGTAATAATATATACATTTCAATTAAGAATTTGCACTTCATGCTACGAATAAATGGAAACAATAATTCTGAAATGTTTCAGACATATAATAAATAAATTATTCAATATTAAATGTACCTGCATGCAATCACTTTTGTAATTTGACCACGTGTGAAGTGTCGCTTTCTCGTCATCATGTAAGGTTCTGTTAAACTTTTGATTTTCATGAGTAGTATGTCACTTACTCTGAAATATGTAGGCTTCAATCGAATTTCCAATTAAGTAAGTTAAGTGTCAAGTGCTCATCATAACGAACTTTTAATTATGACGTGTTGTTTCGTACTTTGCATCATGTGTGTTTTCGTCAAAGTTTCCAGGTGCGTGGGACAGACCGCAGTGAGGAGACGGTGAACGGTAGCGGGCTGTCTAATACCTCATTGTGAGTACCTGCTATCATCTCACACTACAATTACCATATATAACCATAATTAGCCTCGTAAAAGTCAATTTTTTCAAAGTTATTATCGATAACTATTTAACCGATGTCATTATTACTCCATTGCGCATTAATCTCCAAAAAATAATACCTTTCAAAAGAAAATTAGTGTAGCTCCCAATCCTTATACATTGTAGTTACTAACAAGTGTATCATCGTCATAAAAACTACTTTTTAACCTGATATTTACTAGTTAAAAATCAAAATAATATTGCTACGCCGATTAATTTATTAATTATGACGAATTGCAACTTATGAGAAAAATCGAATTCATAGTTCTCATAACATTAAACTGCCGCTCATAAGACGAAGTGATCCCAACTTTATGTAATAACCATCGAACTGCAAATCATTTTAACGAAGTTAGCCCAAATTTTATCAATATCAAACTTCCGCTTATAAGATGAAGCAATAATAACTTTCATTAACCAAAGCTGTCACGTATCAGAACAATGGGATACCAAGTCGATCATATAATAACCAAATTGTCGCTTATAAGAAGCAGCAATCGCAACTTTCATAAACTCAATTTGCCGCGCATAAGAACAAAGAGATCCCAAGTCATTTAATTGCCGAACTACAGCTTATAAAAATAAGAACTACCATTACCTCTAAGTTGGAAATCTGGGTCCCGATCAGGCAGAAATCTTAGAATTAGGGAAAATCTAGGTTCCCTCTAACAATGCAATTATAATGATGATTATTGCAAATTACATGACAGTATCTATAATATTGATATTTATTACTCAATAAGATATAATATACATCTCATATAAGATTGTTAAATAAGTAACAATGTATATATTGAGACTAAATAAGACTAAATAGTCCCACAAACATCGACAGCGCTGCTCTAACAGAAGCCTTAGCACGAGCCCTGGCCCTACAGTCCACGGTTTATCCTGCAGCGCCGGCCCCTCTCCCCGTGAGTTACCAGCTTACAACGAAAATTATTTAGAAGCGATATAGGATATAAGTCAAATATTCGCAGAATAGTCAAATATTCGCACAATATTGGTCTAGTTATAAGCTCGTATTTGAATTCTATGACTCAGTTACATAGGATTACAAATATCAGTCAAATATTCGCACAATAGTCAAATATTCGCACGATATTGGTTTAGTTATAAACTCGTATTTGAATTTTATTACTCAGTTACAAGTTTTTTACATATTGGGATATAAAGTTATTATCATTGAATTTTATAAATCAGCAATACAAGTTTATTATAACCATGCATCCTTTCCAGGTAATATTTGTTTTCAATTACGTTTTATTTGCTTGATCAATGCCGTTTCAATCAGTGTTATTTCGTTGCAATTATTTTGCGTTGTCTTCTCTAGGTCATTCCAGCCTATGTTTGTTAATAGTCCAAATTTGTTCACATTTTAATGATATGTGTTACAACAGCAAATAAATTGAAGAAATTCAATGCGAGATCGGTTAAAATTATTTTTATTGAAGAATTTAACAATAAAAAAAATGTCCATAGTAGGAATTTTTGGCCTACAGCTGCACGTTTATAACAAATTCGGAAAATAGCAGTTGGATGTTTTTCATGTTGTAGCAGGCAAATTTCTTCGACTTCTGATGTTTTTTTCTCATTAAGAACTATCATATTGGCTAATAAATTTGCGCTGTCAGTTCCTGAGCGTAACTACATATTGTAAATTCTAAAAGTAATATTTTGATCATCAAGCAGGTACCAATCATCAGGGATATTTGTACTAATTTGTCGGAAAGCTTATCATGGGTAAAAATGTAAGATTTGTTTTTGTGCTTACAGAATTCGCTCATGTCAACAACTGTCAATCCGCTCCTGTCAACAACTGTCAACAACGTGTCGCCAATGAGGTATTCCATACATTATATGTAAAATTGACCACTGATGCGGAAAAGATGCAAATAAACAATATTTTTAGATGAAAATTATGACAACTGCTTTGTAGAAAACAAAATATTGTACTGAAAATACTCTAAAGTTTATTATATAATATCGCTATGATACCTTTATATTACGAATTATCTGAACTATCACAATGATGGAAGATGTAGTTGTGACACTTAGAATAAAATATATTGTTGTCTAGTAGTAGTATCCTAAATCAATGATCATAAATTTTTTAAATGGTCATGGGACTTTTTAATTTTTAATTGCCTGGTGCAATTGTTTCATTTTCAGCGCTGAGTTATCAGCAATCTCTGGCGAGCTCGACAGGAATATGGGCGCTGTTCTACGGAAGCGTGAACTTGAACTAAAGTTCTGTCATGAAGAACAAATGAAGCAACTTGCCCGTGAACACGAGATCAACATGAACAAGTTACGGCAGCAGCTGAAAGACCAGGTGAGTTCTTTGTGAAAATAGGATATGGAGAATTAACAATTACCGACGATTTATGGCAAAAAATTTCGCTGTTAAGTTAAATCTCCATAGACGTAAAGTTTTTTTAGGGGCTAGAGCAGCGATAAACGTTTACATGCAGTCACAAGAATTAGCTCAAATTACGCTTGTGTACCGTATGGATAAATGGGCGATATTAAATAATTTTTTTTGTTTTGGCTTCCAGGAGGAGTTTCAGATCCGATTGACTGAAGAGAGAAAGAATCTCATCAAAGAAAGCCATGAAGCTCAGATGTCAAGATTGAATCGCCAGCATGAAGACGAGTTGAGCGAACTCAGACGACGCCACAAGCGAGATATCGACGAGGTAGACTCGCAAATAAGAAGTGAACTCGTCCGCAAAAAGAACGAGTGGGAGAACCAACTGTCTCTTCTCCGACGACAGATGCAATCTCAACTTCCAGACCATCAAGATTCAGAGGTTGAGGATGATGAAGAGTTCATTACGTCCAAGGTTTTAGATGAACATTTCAGGAGTTTGTTTGAATTCAAAGGAAAAGGGAAGAAGCAGAAGGGAAGAGGCAGTAAGGCTTTTCAACCAGATGAATGTGATCCAACACCTACACTGAATCTCATTGACTCTGCTAAAGAAAGTGTTGAATCGCACCTACAAATGCTTAAGCACAAAGAGGAAAATGTTCAGAACATAAGGAAGCAGCTGGGAGAGAGGGTTAAAGGGTTTAAAACTATTCTAGAAGAAAGTAATTTGTCTTCATCTCCCTACGAAAACTTTACCGATAATAATCAGCACTCTGGGTCTAAAAACTCCGGTCATCGCAAGTTACATCCTCAGTACAAGTTACATGGTAAGAAAATTGTTTTTGAAGAAAATCTAAGTAAGAAAGGCGAAACCATCAGTGAATCGCGATCCAGAGAAACTGGAAGTCCCACGAAAGCTTATGTGAGCAAAACGGGAAAGTTTGAAAGACCATTAATGTTTACCGAGCATGAATCTTTTTCAGAGCATGAGAGTTCTCCTAAGAGTAGCTCTCCCAAAGAGGATTCTTCTAACGAGGATTCTTCTAATGAGAGTTCTTCTAACGAGGGTTCTTCAGCCCATTCAGTTTCTAAAAATGTTCTGCTAACCAAAGAAGAAGTGCTTCTGGTGAAGAAAGATCAAGAGAGACGTCGTCAGAAGAATTTAACTGATGCTCAACCACAGTTAGACATACCTTTTTCTTCAGGAGCGAAGGAACCTCCGGGCGATGACATTCATTCAAATCATACGTACGAGATATCCGAAGAAAGTTCTTCGACGGAAAGTATAGACGTTGCTGCTGCTTCGAAACAGTCGCATACGAATCATGGCAATAACAATATTTCGTCTGACGACTCCTCACCAAGCTCAAATGGTGAAAATAAATCAGAAAATTCCTTCCGAAATTTCTCCACTTCTTCAACAAACACAGAAAGCGAAAAATCGGTTAAAACTTCGAAGACCACGTTAATTCGTCCAAGAGAGAATTTCTCGAAACCTCCTCCGTACCGGAATCAAAAATCGAAGAAACCTAACAACCGCTCACTTCGAGGTTCAACCGAACTGTTGGATCTACTGGAACCGACATATGCCTGGGCCGACGACCCTCTTCTGCTAAAAAGCATTCGACTCACAAGGGATACCGAAACTTTGTTGAATTCAAGAAGACTTGGCCCTGCTTCATCCACTCTCAATTTGGCATTAAATTTGCGTGAGAGTTTCGAAGATTATTTCCTCGAAGACTTGGAATTGAATCCGCTCATTCCCACACGACCGGTGAGATGCAAAAGAAGTTCTAAGGCATAAGAAATTTGTCGCAGTAGGTTTAATGATGCATCCTATATGCGCACTGCACTCGACCCTCGGGTTTTACTTCAAAGTCTGATTCATGTCCTCCTAAATAATTTTCTGTGTCTTCTTATTTGAGTTTCGATAGATTTTTTTACTAAACTCGCCCTGAATTAAACAACATATTATTATGAACTAATACTAATTGTGTATAAATTTTATCTCTTTTTGTCTGCTATCTACATTTATCTCTGATAGTTAGAGCAGAAATTTTGCGTAATCTTTACCGCACTGCACGTTTGTACCTACTTCGTAGTTTGACTGCATGGCATAAATAACTAATGTTTCACCCGTACTCCTTGCAGGTCGATGACGAAGCTGTCGCATCTGGGATCCCAATGCTCAGCGACACCGATTCGGAAGACGCTGATCTTGATAGATTAATAAGTACGACTACAAGAATCCGTTAATTAAATTTATGGTTAGATATTTAAAAAAACGAGATCGTTTTATGAGAAAAAATGCCGCATTCGATGTGGATAATACCTTTTTGAGTAAGAAAACTTATTCATCCGTAATAATTACCTATATTGTAGGATTTCATTAAACAGATTTCAGTAGCGAGTCGGAATCTAGGAAACAATAAAAAATTATTTTTTTTATGACCCAGTATCGTGATTTTTTTACCTCATGCTCAGCAAAACTTAGAGGCAGACGGAAGAATAAGGACCGAGGGCCAGTTGGACGAATTGCCAAACCTTCTTCACGTCGACACAGCATTGACGGGGCTGTGACATTGTCTGGTCACCGCGGGGAGCATTTCAGCGATGGAAGAGCACGGCAAATCGGTGCGCATTTATGCTCTGAACATCGTATGCGCGCACCATACCTATGCTCTGAAACTTGTTTGTACACACCAAATTTATGCTCTGAACTTTGTTCGTTCGTGCCTCATTTATGCTCTGAATTTTGTGCGTGCACATTTTTGCTCTGAACTTCGTATGTGCGCACCACAATGTTGCTCTGAACTTCGTGCGTACGCACCACAATTGTGATCCGAACTTTTTGTGCATGATGAAGGAAAGTTTAATGTGTAGCTGGATTTTACCTACGAAATCAACATTTTAAAATAAATTTACTCGTTTAATCGTGCTCAGAGCAATGTCAATTAATAAATCAACAAGTGAGGCTCATCAACCTAATCGCAATAATGAAATAAATATAGGAATTCATGCCATATGTCCATATAGGTATTAAAATTTCTAAGTTAACGGCATTAAAAATTTACCTTATGCAATTGTGTTGTATGTATAGATACGTAAGTTTCATGGCGGGCACCTTGGTATTAATTTATACAACTTTTTTATTGTATAATCATTAAGTATTTGACTATTAAATGTATACAGTGACAAAAAAACAGGTAACTTGAATCCATAATGAATTTAAAGAATCTTTGTTTATCACGATGCGACAAGAAAACTTAACATCTTCGTATTTCTCCATCATATGAAAAATTACAAAAAATATTAAAAATCTTAAATTTGAAACGCATTTAAACAGAAATCCGAATTTAAATACGAAAATTAATATTGTGATAATTTTCTAATTTCAGATGGTGATGTTAGATTCAGGCAGGGCCATGTAGCAGGCGCCTCAGACCCGCTCATTGGTGGTGAAAGACTCGTGGCAGACCGTTGGTTGTCTTACTTCGGAACAGGTTATTTGTACGACATGTTAAGCTGTGTGAATAACTATCAAATGTGTGAATATGTTTCACATTTATTACTTATGGGAACACATTTCACATTCATTACTTATGTGAACAACTGAACATTATTATTATTATTGTTAGCAACTGAACATAACATTATAATTATTATTCGAAGAAGCATTTATTGTGGCGTCTGGTTCAAAAGAACTTCGAGGGCACGTTACTCATAAGATTAAAAACCATATGCATCACACATATGAATCAGATGTTTGAACATTTTTCACATTCATCACTCATGTGAATAATTGAACTTGTATCATATGTATTACATTTATTGAACTTTAATTATTCATTATATTAATTTCTCAATTAAACTTTTGCGTTTTGAAATAAGTAACGATCGCTTCTTGTTATATAGCAGAGTTTGGTTCTCATAATGATTGATAAAATAGATAGCGATAAAATGTTAATTTATCCTGCCCGAAAATTGGGATGTTTGATAAATTCTAGTAATATTTTCGATGTAATATACAAGTCGCTCTCCATCTATAGGTTTTTACTGATACCAAATAACTATTGACGGCAAAGTTAAATTAATTAATTTATCCACCAGACCGAGTCGCCCCTCTGGCGGGTCCAGCTGGCTGGCCTCTGCACGCTGGCTTGGATCCAGTATCTGGAATGGGAATGGCACCGGGAACTGGAATACCCTATGGAACTGGAACTTTAATACCGTATGGAACTGGGATAACGCCTGGAATTGCAGTTCCAGGAACCAGAAGTGCCTCGATGTCAACCGGAAATGAATTTCAGTCTGGATTTGGTCCAGCAAATCCTAAGGAATATCCAGCCACGTCAGGAGCAGCTGATCTGCACGCCAGGGTTGAGGAACTGAAGGCCTGGCTCAGAAGGCAGGACGGTGCCAAGCTCGCGCATGGCAAAATGTGAAGACCTTTTGACTTACTGTAGATAGCCTTATTGCTTTGACGAATTTATGACTTTAATGGCTTTAAGACTCTGACTGCCTCACCACTTGAACTACCATAAAACTTCACGACTCTAAAAACCACTCAACGTAAGCGATTTAAATGACCTCACAACCTATAATGGCCACAGTACTATAAAAGTTTTACAACGTATGAGCTTACAACTACCAAATCAACAAATTTATGGATATTGGCTGATTTATTGAACTGACTCCACTACATCGACGATTTAACAATTTTCATGACCTAACGGCTCAACACCCCTCAATCTCTGATTAATTAACATCCCTTCGAGTCTACCGACCTTACATCTTTGTTGAAGAGTGTACATACACTGTCGAGGCCACTTCTTTTCTGTGCAAGCAGGCCAGGAGATATATTGGTTTACTAGACTTGGAGCTGGGATGAATTAAATGAATTCCTTTCATGGACCCTTAAGGGATTCCCTTCATTCCCTTACACAAAAACTGTAAACTTGGCCCGTCCGCCAAAGCGCAAAATTTCAAGAGCCTTTAGGAAGTGGGAGAGGCGCTGCCATATTTCATGAAGTCGCCCCTACAAAATCATAGCTTGAACCTGCCCAGCCGGGCTGCGTATAATCAATGCAATGCTTCTTCTTGCGCAGACGTCGATGAGTTTTTGTAAAAGTTTCAAAACTTGGTTTTATTAAAAAAAGGAGTTAGAAGTTCTTGCATGAGTGAATGATAATGATTTGTCGAGTACGATCAAACTATATATGTATCGTAGGCTAACGTTTCGCTGTTTACAGTCTGGGAACGATTTTAATTAAGAAGGGTAAATTTGCTTTAATTGTAAATTTTGAAGCTCAGGGTGGAACTTATACTGGTGATGTTGTACACTGTACTGGTTTTTCGAGTGCCTTAACAAAAAAGTGATAGATAAAGAATGATCTCATCAATATTCCAAGTGTTTGTAGTTTATTGGAATTAGTAAAACTATAACATGCTTAACAATATCAAAATTTTCAGCGTTTATTTTAAATCTGAAACAATATCAAACTCCAAACCAATTAAACTGTCTAAGCATTATTAAATTGTTGTAGATGGTAAATTGGTTGTCCAGATGTTTTTCGTGGACAAGGAAGTAGAAGTAACAGCATTTTTATCCATGTTTTCATGCAGTTCCCATGTGTGCTCTCTTTCCGTTGAGATTTCTCTTGAAGATCATCAAATATGATACTGAGCAAAAATAATAATTAAACATGAGTAAAATAAATTGAAAATAGTGTGAAATGAACAGAGTTCCTTCAATGTACTGTTCTTTTGGAGCAAAGTATTTCGACGCTCACTTTGCGTACTACGTAGGAGAAATCCGGTAGCGAAAGGCATCAGTTCTGTATTGTATAAAATGGCTGCTGGTGAACTGTTCCTAATCTATTGCGTTATTGCGTAATGATGCAATAATTGCATCATGCTTATATCACTAAAGTGCTTATTGCTCACTATTTACTAAGGAGAGGAGCCCTCTTAATTTGATTGCTTCGGCATAACTAAATGTGGAGAAACACAAGCTGAGCTTATTTTTATTCATAATGTATAAAGCAGTATATGAAAGTAGTTATACGAATATATAGTTATTCGTAAGTACAAAGCACACTTTTTGATACAGTATTCAATACCTTATTCGCAGATATGAGTACTTGTGAACATAGAATTTTTGTGAACATCGAATTTAATATCCCAATTTTATATCATCAACATACTTTACGAGGAAACTTAAAATTCCGGGGCTTGAATCACCGAATACAAAAAAAAATTAATTTTATTTAAATACTAAAGCACAGCGATCTTTAACATGACTTTGCAAATAAGTCTAAGAGCCAGCGGAATATGATAAAAATCGACTTGGTTATCGAAGACCCAAATTATAACATAAAACGTTACTACTACAGACACTCGTATATTATAAACTTTTCCATGGTTATGAAATAGAGTTAGTAGTAACTAGAAGAGACCGAGGCTTTTGCAGTCACCAATTGGTGTACCTATCTTTTGAATTTTCACATCGCTCGTAATAAAAAAAGGTCTGACGGTCTCGTTCGGAGACGTGGCTCAAATAACACAGGTGTATCGAAGAGATAGGAGTTTCAGGAAACTTTGACACTGAATCATAAGACAAGTTTAAGTTAAATCTCGCATCAGCCACGCTAGAATTTGTGGCATGAGGAAGCCCAATATGAATTGAGGAATGAATAACACCTTGATTAATCGAACAGCACCATAAAGAACAAACTTCCGGAGACAGACGTCTAGTCAAATGCCAAATAAAGGCGTAAAGAGTTTAAAATTAGATCACTATTTAGGAGGGATATGTATAGCCAATTTATAATCAGGGTTTTGATCAATACCTAAAGGTTAGGTGTCGAATCAGGACATAGAAAACCTACCTAACTTAACCTAACTCACCTAACTGAATATAAAAAAACAAACATTGTCAACTTATCAACAATCATGGCGAGTTACTTTAAATCAAACAATATTTCTGAGTAGAATTCCTTGAAGGCTTAAAGTTACGCATGAAGAGTATCCTGGTGAAGAAAAATGACATCAGAGCACACGAGAAATGAATAAACGTTAAACTTTGACTCCAAAAACGATAAAAAAACTCTGAATTAGAAAAAAAATAATTTCATGTCACAAATATAACCAGCAAACAGGATATCTTTAGTAGATATTGTTAGACTGAAACGTTGCTGGAAAAACAAGAAAAAGTTTAGGTGCGATCCATATCGATAGTATAATGCAAAAAAAAACAGAATGCCCAATCATATTAAATGCACATTATACGAATTCTCATCGAATCATGTCACATGTTGAAAGTACAGCGAATAGATTGTTGCTACATCAAAAAATTACACGAATTGAAATTGCTAGGTGAATTCAGAGCTTTAAGCTGAGATTTGTAGAATGCGGGCTCAGTCACGAGAATTTATGAAGGCCAAGAGTGTTTCAATGCTGGGGTGTTACTGGTGTGATCGAAACAAGAGTGTTTCTATACTTCCATCCCAGATTGCTCAAAGAATTAGCATCCGTTCTGGCCGGCCCATTGACAGTATTCTTTCAAAAAACCTTGAACGAAGGAACTTTGCCGTCCGACTGGAAAGAAGCTCAAGTAACACCATTGTTCAAAAAAGGTGACAAAAGCAGCCCCGGCAACTATCGCCCTGTCAGTCTGACAAGTGTTGAGGTCAAATGACACGAGTTTAGATCTATGAACAAGGCACGAAATGGAAAAGAATCGGCGACAGGCCACATCAGGCCTACACTTCACAGCCGACATCACTATGTTATGTTATGTTATACTGGACGAACTCTGTCTCTGAAAGAAAATTTTCAAACGCCAAAGAAAATGTTCACTTTTTAATGTTCTATATTGGTACTTCATAAGTAAAACATGGACATCAAGTAAATATTTTTTTATACATTTTTTATCCATGATTAATATCTGTAAATTAAATTATGCAACTCCGTTATTAGGTATAATGAATTCAGCCGTCCACGGTCCTTCAAAGTTACGAGTAGACAAAGCTGCCCAGAAAGTTAGCTGTATTTCCAATAGATACCCTTGCATTCGTCATCGAACCACGCGAAATCCCTAATCGCATCTAGTAGACCTATTATCGCATCCTTAAGAGCATAGATCGCTTTAGTCAACATTATGATTGCCCCAGTAGCCGCTGAAATCGCTATGGTAAGTGCGGCCACAGCTTTTGCAACTGCCGCAATCGTTGCTGCCACAGTGGTAATAACTTCCGCTAACAAAGCCCCAGCTACTACCAAGGCTTCTGTCAATGCTATCACTTCCGCCATTGTTGCCACCACCTGGTCGTATTTCGAGCCCCTTAACAAAAAAAATTGACTTAGGTCACCGGAAAAATTCTTAACCAAATGCAATTTGAGACCTAAGAGCGGTTACTCGCTTAAGTCGGATTTCACTTTCTATACCTCTCTACACTACGGGTAAAAAATATAGTTTTTGCTTAGGTAGTGTTTGTTTTTCTGCTGATGATATTGAAGTTTTGTAGCTGTATTGCGCTGTTACTGGTCCAATTGAATTGTAGTGCTGTGGTGGTTCCTGTAGGCAAAATAACACGTTAGAAGAAGCATCATTTATACTCAGAGTCTCGGACTATTACCAGTCTCATATCTCAAGTTCACTGGAAAATTCCAGCTGAAATCCTTGTCAATGATCTCCCTATTTCATGAGGCTATAATCATAGTAGCATCAAATCTATCCTTTGAATGTGTCATTTAGGTAATTAATTAAAATTTTAAAATTTCAATTGGCCTATTGAAAATTTATTCTGTAATAATTGAAATTTGTACGTAGTTTTTATACTGATTATTTTATTAGTGATATGAAATTTGACTTCTTAGTTTTATCAGACACCTAACTTGCCAGGATTTAGTACTTTTAAATTAGTCAGTTTTACTGGTCAGGATTTAAAGGAACATGTACATGAATATGCACATTAGTCATTTATGTTCAACGAGGAAAAAATACTATAAATTGAGTAATTGGTTTGCTAACAAAATTATTGGCATCGCTTGCTAGCAATATAAAAATGCAAAACAAAAAGAGAAAATATCACCACAGAGGAAATATCACACACAAAGCCAAGGAAAAAAAGTGAATAGTATAATTAGAAATTCAATTACATCTGAATGAACATTATCATAATATTTTCTATTATTCCTTATACCTAATACCAAGGCTGCATTGACAAAAGGCATCTTTTTTTGTGAAATTTGAAATTAGCAAATAAATTAAATAATTAGAAAATTTTTCCTAGTAAAAGATTGAAACAACCTTTAGCTAATTAAATGAGACAGTGAGGAAAGGAATGAGACAAAATGAGGATAGAAATGAGAATGTAACACTTGTTATGCAGTGATGAAGCAATGAGAACCTAAAAATTAAAATTAGCTGACCTCAGTCTCAGATTTGTGAGACATAAGCAATTCAATAACTGCCAAGTGGCAAGTGGGTGCCAAATACCAGTTTTCAAATTGAGCAATAATGAGCATACCTATTTTTTCCTACAGTAGTGACTAGTGACTGTCTAAATAATAAAAATTTTAATAATAATACTTAATAAAGTTGAATAATAATAGTGATAAATTTTCAATATTTAAAATCACTAAAAAATTTCAACAAGTGTGACAGTAATCAGTGATATAGTACTGTACCTACCTAGTACCTACCTATGTTCTGAACTTCTGACTCACCTGACCACACCTTGCTCACTGTCACTAATAAGAAGTGAAGTGCTTTTAGGTAACTGACTTGGAAGACAAAATTGGTGTTGAGAAGGCACAGAGAATTAGGGTAGGTAATCAAGAGGTTGATGCAGGATAGATGACAAAATTTTTTCGGTCATTATAGTGCCAGGAATTTAACAGACTGGCCGAGTGGCCGCGAAATAAGACGCCTAGAAAAGCAACCTAATAAAAATTACAGGAAGAATTATGTGAGGAGTTCTTCATGTTAAGCAAGTAAAGGTGAGACCTATGATTGGCGAACAAAGACGGTCTCAGTACAGAACTAGCCTTGGCCTGAGGGCTGAGGCCAAGGTTGGTCGAAGTCTCGAAGACACTTATAGCTACTTTCTAATCAAAATTCCTAGTCCACAATGTTCGTTTTGCACTATAAGTACAACAAAAAATAAGTACACTACAATAAATGCTAACACAATTAATAAACTATAACTCACCCAGTGGATATTTTAGGTATTTTACCATAACACAACAAGAGAAAGAACCCTTTGTTAGTGCACCATAAAATGTAAGGCGTGGCGTCAGGCGTGGCTGTGCAGTGTGCGCTGATAAGTTGGGAACCGTTGCTTTGACTGGTATGAACGCGTTCAATACTGGTAATGAACGCGTTCAATACCACTAACGTCTGTCAGCTAGGAAAAATATATAGTCTGACGGTTACTGCGCTGCTCCATTCATTGTGTATTGACTGCATAATCAAATCTAAGGCATTGAGAATATTTCAATTATATTATTGGCTAAAATTAACATGTCTGACGAAAAAACCCAGATTTTGACATTTAAAAGAAAAATACACCCAGGTGACGGTCAAAAAACCCAGATCTTGGTGGAAAAACCCAGCGCTGAGAGGCCTGGGCGTGGGTTGTCAACTTGTCATGCCGGAGGGCTTATTGGAAATTAGCAATGTGTAACAGAATTATCGTGAATTACATAATATAATAATTTGTTATTACAATAGCTTAAAACAATTACAGGGTTATCATACGCTATAGATATTAAGACTGGCCATGATTAACTGGCTTACAATACTGATTACTTTCGCTTTTATTATAGTCTATTTGACGTAGCATCGCTGAATGAGCAAATCTCATTTTTCTGGGAGCGCAGCCGTGCACCACCAATTTTGTGCACCAATAAACCCTGAATCGAACGCCTTGGATCTATCCGGACATCCACCAATCAGCCGTGAACCACTCGTCTTTGTCTTCCTCTGGCCTCGCGTAGAACCTTCCGTGCACCACCAGGCGGCGGATCGTATATGACTTCCTTGCATCGTTAAATTCTGTAATTATGTAATTATAACGATGCCCGGAAGTCATATTCGATCCCCGGCCTGGTGGTGCACGGCAGGTTTTATGCAAGGCCGGAGGAGGATAAAGCCGAGTGATTCACTGCTGATTGGTGAATGCCCGGAGAGATCCAAGGCGTTCGATTCAGGGCTTATTGGTGCACAAAATTGGTGGTGCACGACTTCGTTATATATATATGACATCTTAAAAATTACTAACGAAAATATATTTTTCTACGGCACTATTTCGAAATAGATGCAATTTATCCACATTCTAAAGCTCTCATAAATAAATTAGCATGTCACTTGGACTCGCATAATAACGATGCATTTTCATTAGCTCTGACTTCAATGGTGACACTTCACCAAATCACCAAATAGTACTTTTGTACCATAGACGTGGTGATTACTTTTTGTATCATTTTTTGGATCATAGCACTCATCTAGAATTACATATTTATTTTTCAGCTTATAAATTGTAATTTGCTGTTGATATATATTACATTGCGTATTGCTCAACAACTACCCAGCAAAAGAGCACTGAAAATCAAATTGGAATAGTTCTCTGTATGCTAATGTGCTTAAGCTGACCTCGTTCTCACATTTAAACATCGATACTGTAGAATACTGAATTGCATATCACAGTTGAGCGTCAGAGATATGCCTTTAAATAAAACTGCAAACCATGATTAGCTTCTCCCGAGCAGCTTAAGCATAAAATAACGTTTTCCAGGAAAAATCAAACAATGGAATCAGATGTAAATGTACAATTTTTGTAGCACTTGTAGGATTCGGTATTATGGTATATATGAGCGAAAATCTATAGGCAACGATAGGTTCAACATGTAAAAGAGAGTTCGCTTGTTAACATTAATTAAGAATATATTTCAAAGTGTGAGAAAAAGCTTAGATTGATTTCACTATTTTATTCATTTTTAAAATAAAATAATGAAAATTGCTTTCTAATTTTTTTTACAATAAGGTACATAAGAAGAGTGTTTTGCTGTTGTTCCTTCTCGGTTTATGCCGCTGGATCAAAAGTTTTTCATTTTATTCAGAGAGTAATTGTTGCTCTACCGTATCTGAGATGCTGTACCATGGTCAGTATTGTAAAGAAGTTTTGTGCAAAACGTAAGGAAAAAGTTTTGAATGCGATGGTGGAGGCAGGAGGGCGTGGATGTATCAAATTGAGTCTCACTCAAGTCGAGACTTTCAACCGCAAGGAACACTTTAGTTCCCGCATGGATATTATATGAAGAATTCAATTGTTCGTTGTCTTGCTCAGCTCAGCACGCAATCGTCAGAAGACGGAGTACAGTACACTGTACAAGTGTACACGTGATGGGTGTGTAGTGTGTACATGGGACCTATACACCCGTACATGGCGTTTAGCTTGAGACAGTCACGCTTGCTCAGAAGGCAAGAGTGTTACAGAAGGCGGTGTACATGTGATGGGTGTGCACATGGCGACCTATACACCCGTACATGGCGTTTAGCTTGAGACAGTCACGCTTGCTCAGAAGGCAAGAGTGTTACAGAAGGCGGTGTACATGTGATGGGTGTGCACATGGCGACCTATACACCCGTACATGGCGTTTAGCTTGAGACAGTCACGCTTGCTGAGCATCTCACGCTGCCCGATGCTCACGCTAGGAACCAGGGGCAGAATTGTGGGGCTCACGCCATCTTTACTGGAGGACGAAAAACAGTGTCATCATTCTTTATCGATTCAACCAATAATGATTTTGTATCTGCAGTATTGAATCATAGCTTTTAATATGTGGTTGCAATTTTATTATTGTTGTCATTTTTGTTATAATAATTTAACTGTTTCGGCCTAAAAATAGTAATAGTATTAACTGAAATCTGAAAAAGTTTCAGGTAGATAGAATAGTTAAGTTAGGTTAAGTTACCTGAAGTAGTGCGTGCCGTAATGCATCACTGAGTTGTAGTCGTATTTAAAGGCGTAGGAAGTCTGCAGTAGGCTCTGCTTCCGGAAATTGCTTTCAGAGTCTGAAACATAATTGCGTTTACTTTTACGTTAATTGCATCAACGCTGTTAATTACAATTGAGTTTTCGAAAACAATATTTTAACGACCATCGAAAAAGGAAAATTTGAAAGGTTTCTTTTAATTTTTCTAATTTTGGATGGAGTTTTCGAAAAAAAATGTTTCAGAATATTGAAAACTCCACGGAGACTGAAACGCACATTTAAATATCTTATTGCATGTTGGCACTATAATAATGAGAATCTACGTAACAAGCATACATATAACAACTCGTACAGTAATGTGACATCACATAAAATTTAACCTAAGGGTAAACACAATAATTCAGAGTTTTAAGAAAAAAACAGGCTCAATTTTCCGTATGAATAGTTAATAGAGAAATGACATGATTTTGTGCATCAAGCCTGCCATGGCATGACATGGCATGATGTTGCCTGATATGGCATGACATTATGACCTACATGGCATGATATTATGACCTACGTGGCATGATGTTATGACCTACATGGCATGATGTTATAACCCTACATGGCATGATGTTATGACCTACATGGCATGATGTTATGGCCTACAAAGACCTGCGCGAGACAATATACATGAACACGTAAGTATTAAGACCTGCGCGAGACAATATATATGAACACGTAAGTATTAAGACCTGCGCGAGACCATATACATGGACACATAAGTATTAAGACCTGCGCGAGGCCATATACATGGACACATACATGGCCATATACATGGTCATATACATGAACATAATCGTAAGTTAATAAAGAATTTAGCGTAAGGCTAAATTCTTTGACCGGACCAGGCTACCAAGCTACCAAACTTAATTTCAAGAAGTGGCTTGTTTCTTTATGTATCTGCTTCCTCGATGGACACATCATACAGAGACACACGAGGATCATGACTATTTACACATATCATACATACGCTCACAGTTCATGCATACGCACACAGATCATGCATTCACAAATAGTTCATATATCCATGCAGACCATGCATACAAATGAATACATCATGCACATAAATAGACAGGTAATTCAAACAAATAAGCTGATTATAAATAGTTATTACTTTTTTGATGAGTTTCCCGAAGTGTCGTAATTGTGCTTTTAATTTGTTCATTATTGAGTGTATATTTTGAAACTCATTAGTAGCAGTGTGCATTTAATTTATTATTCTTTCTGAGTGTTTTCAGGAATGCTTGAAAATCAAAACTATGACCTCATGAGTCATGCAAAGCCTTGAAATGACTTAACATGATGCTAAAATGAAATCAAAATTAACTTAATTAGTAATTTAACCTATAATTATTCCTGGGCACCTGGATGGCTGGAGAGGAAGACGAATGGCACTCTATTTATATTATGAAAGAGATACCAGGGTCTATTTGGTATTTAATACAGATATGAATGTTGAAAATTAGGCTTTTCCAGTTGGTATTGGTCGAGTCTATTTGCCCCTCAAGTAAGAATTATCTAGTTTGTATTTAATATAAATATGAATATTAACATATTTAGCTTTTATAGTTGCATATATATTAATACAGATATAAGAGTTAAAATTTTAAACTTGTCTCGTTTTTGTCTTGTCTATTTGACACATAGATAAGAATAGTCTATTACGCATTAATATAAACATGAAGATTAAAATATTAAGCTTGTTCCGTTTTATTTGTCTTGTACTTTTACCCCTCAGGCAAGAATAGCCTAGTAAGTATTAATATAAATATGAAGATTAAAATATTAAGCTTGTTCCGTTTTTATTTGTCTTGTCTCTTCATCCATCAGGTAAGAAGAGTCTATAACGCATTAATATAAATATGAAGATTAAAATATTAATCTTGTCCCGTTTTTATTTGTCTTGTCTGTTCATCCAGCAGGTAAGAAAAGTCTATTAAGTATTAACATAGTTATGAATATTAAAATATTAAGCTTCACTCATAACATAATTATCACCTGGCATCAGCCTGCTGCAGGCCCACGATCTGCTGGCCTCCTTTGCGCCCCACGTACGACCAGCAACTGCTCGACGTGGGGATTTATTTATACATTTGAAAAAATTTACGAAAACAGCAGTTACCAAGTTCAATAAATAAGAAATTTAGGTAGAATTTTAAAAAATAATTGTGCATACTTGAAGTGTGAGAAAAAATTAAAGGAAAAAGTGTAAGTATCACGAGTAAAATTCTGATAAAATTCAATCCAAGAATGTATATTAAAAAAAAACTCAGCCAAAAATCTGAAGAAAAATAGGGTTGTAAACGAAAATGATGTCACCTCCCGCTGTGTGAAAAAGTTAATCGCTCATCCACCATTGTGTGGGAAACATTATGGCTCACCCGCCATTGTGTGGTAAACATTATGGCTCATCCACCATTGTGTGGGAAACATTATGGCTCACCCGCCATTGTGTGGTAAACATTATGGCTCACCCGCCATCGTGTGAGAAACATTATGGCTCACCCGCCATTGTGTGGAAAACATTATGCCTCACCCGCCATTGTGTGGGAAACATTATGGCTCACCCGCCATTGTGTGGGAAACATTATGGCTCACCCGCCATTGTGTGGGAAACATTATGGCTCACCCGCCACTGTGTGGGAAATTTTAGGGCTCACCCGCGAGGCTGAGCAACAGGGCTCACCCGCCGTTGTGTGCGAGAGTTTGACTCACTCGGCGACATGCGTGACCTGACTCACCCGCCGGCATATGGGACCTGACTCACCCGCCGGCATGTGGGACCGGACTCACCCGCCGACATGTGGGACCGGACTCACCCACCGGTATGTGGGACCGGACTCACCCACCGACATGTGGGACCTATCTCACCCGGCGACATGTGGGACCTGACTCACCCGCTGGGGTCAGGGACGGACAGGATGAAGAGGTAGTCCTCACTCCGTCCGTCCCACGGGACGAGTTTAACACAAGACAGAAAATTCAGCGTGTTGATGGCCGTGTCGATCATGAGGCGTTCCTCTGGCGCTGGTAACGGAAAAGTTGCAGAAACAGTGGTTAGTTAATTAAATGTCATTTGTGATGGTGGCAAATTTTTATATGTTATGGTTGCAAAGTTTTATATGTGAAGGTGGCAAAGTACAGTATTATTTGTGATGGTAGCAAAGTTGTATTTGTGATGGTTGCAGAGTTTTAAATGTAAGGGTGGCAAAGTTTTATTAGTAAAGAACACAAAGTTTTATATGCAAGGGACGCACAGTTTCATATGAGATATTGGAATAAGTGGCGAACAGAAATGAAATTATCTGACAATACTTACATTAATTAGTGATGTAAATTATTTAATTTTACCATATAGATTTGATCTACATTAAGACAGTCACAGAGACAGTAACTGTTAATACTACATTAATACATGAACACGTTTGCAATAGATGATTATTAATCAATACCTTCATCAATTATGCCTGTTATTGATAGAAAACTTTTTATGATAATAAAAGTACGAGTAAATAACTCAGGATTGCAGTAATGAAAATTCCCGTTAGCAATGGCTCCAGTCGAGTATCCCAAGTGAATTAGCAGATGTCTGGACTATTCGAAATTTGTTTAAACTAGATTAAAAACCAGAGAATGCATTTTCATAAAGATTTTCTAGTTATTTGTTTGCGCATCACTTTTGTATAAAAGAAATTCAGTCATCCAATACTGGTATATTCGATTATCACTTTATATACTAGTATTATATGCATATATACTATAAATATGAATAATATAATTTTTGTATATTCATATTCATTCTGTTAGTGGTGTCAGAAACTCTGGTCTGCTAGCAACTCTACAATTACCCAAAATACTGACGCATGAATTGCCTGACGTTTGTGCATTGTTTAACTTTAGTGCATTTTCAACAAAGACAAAAAACTTAACTTAAAAAAATTGAGTATTAAAAGCTTATGAAGATTCAAAAAGCGAATGTATGAATAATACGTATACGGTATACATAAACCAAAAATACTAGTTTCCGAATTTTACAGAGAACAAGACACCTATAACAAAAAATATACTTCATACAAAAACAAATAATATATACCGTAAAGTTCAACCTTAACACGTTGACTAAGATTGCTTTATCTTGTACTATTATTTCATTTTTTGTACTTTTTTAAAGCAGGGTTGCCAGACGATAATTTTTTCCGGACAAATTCCGTGATTTAGTTTTTCTCAATTGCGTTGGCCGGCTAAAATTTATGATAGGGGTACTTCCTAATTAAATTTTAAATACTGCAAAAAAAAAATGAATGGAATTTTTATAGCGGAACGTACAAATAAACTAGTATACATTGAATTATCGGCCTTTTTTGGCCTTTTTTGTTCTCGGATTTGGCCGATTTTAGGCAACCTGAATTATGTACCACTAACTCCTGGAGAAATACATTTCGTGGTACACATATGTACCAATACGTAGTCAACGTGTTAAGTATACATAAATCCAATATCCAGTATACAGAAACAATGTATTAAGTACACATACGCACTGTATTGAGGAGACACAGCGTACGGAACGACACCGTTGGGCCAGCGCTTATCAGGAAAGATGTCCCAGTTGCCGCTCACCTTGAGAACAGCTTCATCCTCAAAATACAACAAATATTATTAGTTCATTTTTATCGATAATTAGCTAAACTGACGAAACTGTGCGCATTGGATAATAGTACCATAGAACAATTATTTTTTAATATTTGAAATATTTTACTTATTTTCTTTCTGTGCAGTTTTACCTATTTTGACGAAAAATTTACCTCTTATTGACGAAAATTATATTAATAAATACAGCCTTCACAAGAGACTTTAAATCTGAATAGAAATTAACATCATACGAAGAATGAAAGGGGAAGTTGAAATTTAGCGCAACACATTTCATGTTTTGTACTTGAAGTGAAATTATGGCAGCGGTAAATTTTTTATTGTAGCGATATAATATTCATCTTCTTTTCACTGTGTCCCCACCCCAAGCATTTGAAATTCAAATAACGTTTATTATACGTTGATTGAGCGAAATCAACTAGTAATCAACATAGTTTCAACGGCATTTGCTTGAAGGGTACATTTTATAGACCTGGGCCATACTTTCAAAACTCGCTAAGTGAATGTAAGTACTTACGCTCTATTTTCTTGTCTATGATTTGTGGATTTTGCTTGAAAGGCCGTCGATGATTGGCTGATGAACTTACGAACTCTTAACTTTTTTTGAAAGTATGGACCCTGAACTCTACAAGCAAACATGCCCGACCAGTTAACAAGCAATCAACATTGTTTGAACGGCATTTGCTTAAAGGGTTCATTTTATAGATCTGAACGCTACAAGCAATCATGCCTGACAAGTTAACTAGCAATCAACATTGTTTGAACGGCATTTGCTTGAAGGGTTCATTTTATTGACCTGAACGTTACAATCATACCTGACAAGTTAACTAGCAATCAACATTGTCTGAACGGCATTTGCTTGAAGGGTTCATTTTATAAACCTGAACTCTACAAGCAAGCATGCCCGACAAGTTAACCAGCAATCAATATTGTTTGAACGGCATTTGCTTGAAGGGTTGGTTCATTTTATAGACCTGAACGTTACAAGCAAACATGCCGACCAGTTCATACCTCGGCAGACTCTAAGGCGATGTCTCCTTCGAACAATCCTGGGCTGACCTCCGCGTCCGGTGTACTTCTGACCAACCCTGCGTCCTCGGGGCCAGATAACTCCGGTGATGGTGAAGCCAAACCTGTCAGGAAAGTATATGGTTGAATAAAAAGTGGTTAATAACATAACATGGTTGAATGAAATATGGTCGAATTAAATGTGATTGAATAAGCGAACATGGTTGAAAGAAATGTGGTTGAATAACCATGTATGGTTGAAAGAAATGCGGTTGAATAAACAAACATGGTTGACTGAAACATGGTTGAATTAAATGTGGTTGAATAACAAAACGTGGTTGAATGAAATATGGCTGAATTAAATGTGATTGAATAAGCGAACATGGTTGAAAGAAATGTGGTTCAATAACCAGGTATGGTTGAATGAAATTAACTTGACATTGATGATGTTGAATAACATAACATGGCTGAATGAAACGTATTTGAATAACCGGATATGGTGCGTTGATTGAAATGTGATTGATTAAACAGATAGGGTTGAATTAAATATGTTTGAATATCCAAACATGGTTGAATGAAATGTAGTTGAATAACCAGATATGGTTGAATGAAGTGTGGTTGAATAACCAAATATGGTTGTATGAAATGTGGTTGAATAACCAGATATGGTTGAATGAAATGTGGTTGATTAACATAACATGGTTGAATGAAATGCGGTTGAATAACCAGATTTGGTTGTATGAAATGTGATTGAATAACCAGATATGGTTGATTGGAACGAAAAAATGTTTGTGAAAAATAGCTAAAAGATCCAAAATATAACTTTTGTGCAAAAATAAATAGGAAAAAATAGGGTTTGACAAATGAAAAAATGGATTAGTTAATTTGTAAACATATCCGGGATTGGTCTACCAAAAATATAAAATTTAAATTAATATTATGTTTTATGTATAATATGATTTCTATTATCACACCAAAATGACTCAAATTTCTGCCATCTACAATCGAATATATAGGAAGAAACTTTGAGGACGTTTCTGTGCTATTTTTAGATAATTGAATAAAATAAATTATTATTGATTTCATCATTAAACTATTATTAAACTATTATTAGTTTTAATTTTGTCGCAATTGTGGCACAATTGACGAAAATAACTTAGCACCTGAACTGCTGGAAGAAAGTTGCATTTCTGCAAGCACCTCGTCAAACAACGAGTGTCGTTGGCCAATGTTTTCTTGCTCAGTTAAGAACCGCCCCAAATTTTCATCGACTGAAGAAAATGGGCCTAAGTTTTCTTCGAATTTAGAAAACTTGCCAATGTTTTCTTGGACTGTTGAAAGAGGTCTACTATTTAATCTTTCGGTCCCGGTGAGCATATTTTGACTCTTCGCTGTGTGGTGAAAATTGTCGATTGAATCAAGCACTTCATGCGTCTCTTTCACTCGCGAAGGTTGGGTCGTATTTTTAGATGATTTTAAGTTTACAAACACCTCGACGGCATTAGTTTTATTAAATTTTATTTCGTTTCTGCTTAAACTGCTGAAGGGATGATAAAACTTTTCTGGAATTTGCTTCAGTGAATTATCTTTCTCGGGAATTCCATGATTGATACGATATTTTCTCGTCTCGTAACTGCGATTGGAGTTTTCCAGATTCTGTGAAAAATTCTCGGATCTCAAAAAGGCGCTTTGTTGCCGGATGACAGTCTGGGTTAGTAATTCGTTGTCTTTCGGTCTCATACTCGCAATTGAATTAAATAAAGAATGATTGCAACATGAACGCCTATTTATAAGAGTTTTATTCATTTCGGTTCTAGGTGCTTGAGAGTTTCTATCGAACTCCGAAATTCCGGCCCTTGAACCAGGGACTTTTTTTCGAGATACGAAATTTGGATTTTTTCCCTGGAATTTCCCCAAAGCTTCCGGAGGCATATTATAATTATTATTTCTTAGCTTAAGATAATGCCCGACATAATGCCTCGGTGCAGGTATATTAGTTAGAATTTTATCGATACTCTGACTATTATTCAAATTAAGATCAAAATAGTTTCCGCTAATGGCATCTTTATAGGAGCCGTCAGGATTTATAGCATCGAACAAGGAGCGCTTCCTGAATTTCGTCCGAGTCTTAGAATTAGATAATTTAGATATGTTTGACATTCTAGGGAATTCGTGAAACACTAAATTCCCAGAACCGTGATCACTAAATAAAGAACTGTATAGTCTTACGTTTGAAGTTAGATTATTTTGTGCGTTTAATACATTGAAATATCTAAATTTTCTGACAGTCGGGCTTTTAAAAGATGACCGAGATCTTGACAAGGAACCGTTGATTTCGACGACTACATCATCACGATTTTCTAAACAACACTCTGATAAGCCTACACTTTTTTCTTGTATGATATCAGGTTTAAATAACGTCTCCGAGGATGTAAAGACAGAAGAAATAATGTTTTTCTGTGTTGAATTTCTGGTTGATGAATACGTTTTGTGTTCATTGCTTTCGGTGGCAGTTAAGTTGAACCTGGTAGTGTCACGATAATTATAGGATTTCGCTATAGTTATAGGATTGTCACGCCGGATGCTGAAGGCAGTGCAAGGATGAACAGCCACGAGTAGCAGCAGAAACATGGCCCGGCCGTGCAGCATCATCCGTACTTTTCATGGCTCTCAACCTTAGGAGGAATAGAATTTATAAATTAATAACAATTGTGAAACAGAACACTAAATATTTATGGTACAATAAGAATGACACTGAAATATATAAATGAGAATTAAATCAGCTTCGCATGTTATGCAATATAGTATTCTGACAGAGAACAGGCTGGTGGGCGCATTTGTCGCCACAAGTCTTAACCCCAACTATAAAAAAATATATATATATAGTAGCCAACATGACTCATACCAAGTTAAAATTTACAGACGCGGTAGCTTCTGATTTTGATTACCAGAAGCTGGGACGACTATAAATTTTGTAAGGGTATGAAGCGACTGGAAAAGAAAATTTAAACGAGCATGCTGTCGTAATTGACTGTTAAGGATAAATCCCATGAGTCTTTGGTGACGAGAATATTGCTCAAAGTTCAGTGTTTAGCATAAGGTTGAAATAAGTTACGGTTTTATGGATACCTAAAGGCACAACACGTTTTTTTCAAATGAAAATATCTTTAAAATATACTTTTCGTTTTTTTACACAATTCTAAATAGCCTTTTAGACCTCATGTAATAATGTAATCCTACATGACGGTAGTAAATGTGCAAAACTTCGGGGCCTGCACGTCCAAGTCTGTAAATGGGCACAGTGTTCTGTGGCAAACTGCGACCACAATTTCGTAGCTAGAAACTCGATATCTTAACTGGAAACAATTGATCCCCTGCAAAAAACTCGATTATGTAACTATGTATATAGCAACTCGATCCCAACTAGAAACTCGATTCCGTAATTAGAAACTTGATGCTTACTTAGAAACTCTACCTCTGACTCAAAAATCGATTATTTAACTAGAAACTCGATCCCGAAGCTAGGAACTCGAGCCATTAGAAGCGATCTTGCGTACTCTATGCAGGCAAATTTGAGATTTGCTCCAAAAGAAAGCTTCCGACAACAAATTTACCCTCAATGTTTGAAATGCTTTTTGCTAAGGGATCAGAACTTGACTTATTTTGCTAATGAGCATTTAGAGAAATAAATTCTATAATTAACTTTTACTTAAAAATTAACTATAATTAACTATTAATTTTAATTACCTAATAACTTTAATTAGCTGATATTTTTAATAAATACTATAATTTCTGATATGATTTTCTACTTTGCTCAGGAAGCTCCTGTGTATTGCAATTGAGTGTAAATTCATTTTAGATAATCACAGAATTTTTCAGTAACGACCCGCAAAGTATTTTTTTCTTTGTAAAACTGAGTTATAAAACTTTGTGAAAAATTGCGTTCTGCGATAATAAAAATATATATAAATGAATAATGATTCCTTGTTTATAATTTCAACATGACTTCAAGTCGTTGGTCGTTGGGATAGAAAGTTCCATGACCTCATAGAGTTTCGATATTGACAAGACAATGACTTGCTTAAAGCCTTATAGCGCCATGGTTCCGTTAAAAACTCAAACGCTAACTGCAAAACAATGATGTGCACTAGTCAGTGTTGTGACAGCAAGCATGCTTAAGTATGCTCAAACATGCCCAAACATGTTCAAACAAACATGCAGTCATGGCTGAAAACCGGAGAGTTTGCAAATATGTATGAAGAATCTTTTATTTTCACATGATGATGTTAATCGAATTTGATGATAAAAACAACAACTGTGTTTTCTTTTTGAACTTGACAGCTAACATAATAGAAAAATATTTGATTGACATATATTAGCTTTTTGCAAAAGCTGCTCACAGATAAAAACATATAAATACATTGTCACGTATGTATTCTGTCGACATTCAAATATTGCTGGCAATTCGTCTGCACAAATTAATCCTCGAAAATGCATTGGTTCTAAAGTAGAATGTCATAACAAATAAATTTTTAAAGATATTTTGAACGTATGAAAGTCATACTGAAGAGACACACTCTAATATATAAATCACTCGAACAAAAGCATTACTTTCATTAGTAACATCCCCCGGAAATAAACTCTCAGCTAACGATTCGCATTTTTCGATGAGAACACAATGCACTTGTGAATTGTTAGCTATCCTTATTAATAACAAGTTATATTCGTAAATTGAGACTGACTGACAGAAACTCCTTTTCGTAACAAAAAATTATTATTAAAAAATCATTAAAGCTAGAAATTTATGTTAAAATTGTGGAACAATTATCGTATTATATAATTAAATTAGTGTATCAGTCGCGGCAAGTTTCAAACAGAATGATAACGAAATGCGAAAGAGCATCATATCTCCGTGACTTATTTCTGTGATAAAGCAAATCAAGAAATAGATAATTTCCTGTGATGAATCACGCAACGCTGTCAGATCGATCTCGAAGTCGTCCGATCGAGTGATCGAGGTGAGTCGTGGCGGCTCTGTGAACCGGTTGCTCACTGAGGCAGACTCGTCTTGACGACGTATTTATGTAGCTTCAGAGCGAACCAGGTTCAATTTTTTGTCGGTAATCGTGCTGGTGGAACGTGACTCCGCGATTATCAAGGGCACTCTGCGCAACGCTGAAAATCGTGCCCGAGTTTGTAACATTACACGAAAAAATTGTAAGAAAAAATACTAAGGACACTTCAAGAAGATTATGGTTCGATCCAAAATCTTTTACTGGAGACTAAAGCTTGTGTTCGAGATTGCGAACATAAACTCCAAGAGAATAAATGTTGTGTACGAGCATCGCTCAGTTCGTTTTTTTACATGGGTAACTTTTTATATTAGAACGTTGCTATTATTTAAAGTTGCAACGTTGCACTCAATTCCGCGAATGCATAATCTTTACTGAATATACACATTAATTCCCTGCTCATCAATAAAAATTTTATGTATTCTATTAGCCACATAACATTGCACCTTTTTATATTGCAACATTGCACCTTGGCCTTTATATTCGTAATATTAAGTTTCCTGGCAGAAATATTGTAATGTTTTTCTACATGAAAATTGTTCAAGCAAGAAAATAATGATAATAACCACTAACATTCATTGCTAATGATTTATGTGAAAATATACATTACGTGGAAAAAAATTCAGTATGCAATAGAGCATTCATTAATCTATGAAATTGAGCATGTATTATTGTGTGTATGTTTTTCACTCGTGGTTAAAGTTAGATAGTTCAACCATGGTTAAAGTCAGCCAAGACAAGACATGGATTTTTGTGGCTCGGCGTGGGCAAGCTATCCGCTTTTTGTCGCCATGTCTCGCTTATCGTCCGCCATGTCACCTGTCAACTCCTGACCTAATTCAAATTGAACTTAATTAATCTTACATGCTCTGCTGACGTCTCAACTGCTCCAAGAAAATGTGCACTGTCACTGAAAAAAATTATAAAGTCCAATGCGAAAAAATCAACGTGATTTGATTAGAGACTTCTTCTATACCTTATTTAAGTATTCATGAATTCAGTTGAACGTGTTAACGCATGAAGTCTACAAAAATATACATTAAACGTTTTTTGTTACATTATTACTAACCAGATTCATTTCTTTTTGAATTCTAAAACATATATATCGATGCAAAATTGGGTAAATGTTATTATACCATTGCCAATGCAAACCAATTACTTATTATTATGGGAATTAATTTGAACCGTTGCAGAATTATAGGTATATGGCAATTATAGGCATTAAGGTGTCGGGCAGATAGAACCAATCACACATAACGATTCAGAATGTAAAAAATTCTTTGCACAAGCTAATCTAAACGAATCATTCATGATTGTAAGAAATGATTTGAACCGTTGAAGAATTATAGGTAGCGATAGACATTAGAAATATAGAGCAATTAAAACCGTATGCTCCACTAAAAACAGTATATATATATATATATATTTAACCACAAATAACCTGTGTATGTTTGCCTTAGAGTGTTCTTACCGACCTAATATGCTTACAACAGTATGCCTTGCATCTGGCGCTGGTGTTGAGAGCATGCATCAGACTATAAATGGCGTTCATTCTTAAGAACGTTGCTCCACAGCTCGTTTTTTTTCAAGTGGAAAACAAAAAGCTTCTATTAAGGCCGTTACCCGCCAATTAAATTCTGAGATGTATATAACTATGATGTAGCTTTTTTTCTATCTCGTTTGACTGGAGAAGAATGCCATTGAACAGATACCGGCCGCTCGAAATTCAAAACAAATTCAGCAAAAACAAAGAAATGGGAACCGAGAAAAGATGGGAATTTAAGAAGTTAAAAAAATAAAGTGAAGTTATAATAAGTAAAACAATCGTCCATAAAGATATTGAAATAATATTAACTACAGAATTGCAGCAAACGACTCAGAGTTGGAAAATAAAATGCACAAGACACGAGCTCGCAACTCCGGTAACTTCAATGCTGCGCAGACGAAGATCAATGTTAAGATATAGCAATCCTTGCTTAGTAGGCAGCAATTCTTGCTGAGTAAACTGCAATCCTTGCTTAGTAGACAGCAAACCTCGCTGAGTAAACTGCAATCATTGCTTAGTAGACCGCAAACCTTGCTGAGTAAACTGCAATCCTTGCTTAGTAGACAGCAAACCTTGCTGAGTAAACTGCAATCCTTGCTTAGTAGACAGCAACCCTTGCTTAGTAGCCAACAAACCTTGCTTAGTAGACAGCAATCTTATTTCAGTAGACAGCAATCCTAGGTCAGTAGACAGCAATCCTTTCTCAATAGACTGCAAACCTACATTGTAACCTTAAATCGATCAATTAATGAGCGCAAGCTTATCAAACAATAATATTTATCTGTTGGATGCGATAGGAATTAAATTTCGTGGGCAAAGATGGCTGTTGCGGCGCCAATTAAACACGTTTGAGCGGACATTTAAACAAGCATCGGAAGTGCACAAATTTTGAATTGCACGAGGCAAACTAATAAAATTTATAGAACTCAAAACTAAGCAACGCCATTTTTTATCAAAATATTTTTATAAACTTAGCTCAAAAATTGAAATAATGACGATAAATATAATATAATAATAAAATAGTGCAGCAGTATTATATTTCTGAACTTCTGTTGCTCAACCGCCTCATTCTGATGTAAGTCTTCACACTGAAAGGTTCTTGAATTTTCAGATTTTGGTTAGAAAATTGGAAGCAAAATTTTAAATTGTTAAATGTAAATCTTGTCGTAACAACGCTCACAGTTTTTATATACTTGAGGTTGAGATTTTTCTTGGCCTTTATATATTCGTTACCGTTATACATTTTTAATCTCATATTTTTTTTAGAAATTTGTCATTTTCTGTTGATTGTACTTGTATTTTTAAATTTTTGGATTCATTATTAGGCTAATTTTCAAAACGTTATCGATGAAGATATGATGAAGTTATTTAGTGTTTTCTATGCTCCTTGATTAAGTTTATAATAATTATAAATTAAATTAGTATTTTTGATAAGCTGGCAATTTAAGAACACTGATGAATTACGCACAAAAAAATTGAACTTAAATTTGAATAATTAATTCTTGAATAAATATTCGTTTTTCCTCTTATCACGGCACAAAAGATAAAGATTTAACCCCTATTAAATTAGCAGAAATGATGCGCAGTTTCAACAGTCGAGATTTATTGGCAATATTTCAGACGTCGCAGCCGTCGAGCATTTTTGTTAAGCTCTGCCACACGTGTATTGTGCATACCGTAAATTATATTTATTCATCCTGTAATCATATATCGTATAATCACTTACAGTCCTCGTATGGTAGTACTGAGCGAGTACAATGTCATCGTGTTCCATTCTGATCATTCTGTATTCATTGATGACAATAATCATAATGTTAATTTGGAGAATAAGATTTTCAGAATTGTTACATTATCCATTGTGATGAGGGAGAGAATGTGCAGAATAATCGAATAGTGCAGACTCTTCGGAAATAATCCCTTTCCGTGGCGAGACCGAGGCAGTTCAATGCCTTGTTCGTGGAATTAATAGCGAGGAAGGTTATGCTTGAGACCAAAAATGCGATCGGATTCGTTCTCAAGCACAATCCAGGATCGTTCGTCACTGCCCCACCGCTATCAGCAAGAAGCAAGCAAAAGCATCTTGCATCCGCTTGCTCGGTCGTGCAAGCAATTCTCAGTACATAAAAAACTAAAGAATGCTTTAGTTTTATTCATATATTGTATATGTTAGCTTTATCTTATTGTAAATTGTTCCATAGGCTAATATCAGTGCTTGGAGATTAGAACGATCGACGAACCAGGACCTATGTTCAGCCACCCATATTTCGCTAATGACTTTCGATGGAGTATAGAGTCTATGACCACTCAACCGTTGAGAAGAGTGACCATAAATGTCATTGTTACAATAAGCTCATTTTTAACATTGATCACTAACAAGCACCATGTTTATCGTGAGAGATAACGATATAGTAGGTGTAAGAAGGTTATCCGCGCTACTACGCGGAATAGTACTTGTTGTAAGGCCTAGCCAGTCAAGTTAGAACACTCTGTCTCTGGTGTCCATGCGAGGCTGACTGAGCTATTATAGGCTGCAGTACGCTAGTCTCAGGTACGAGTGAATATGGAGTAGTGCTCTTCAATAAGTGTCTATGAATTATTGTATTTTGGATTATTGAGTTATCTTTCTGTATTGTACATTTCGACGTGTATTTATGTATTGTGTCATTTATTTGTCTCGGCAGCACAGAGCGAAGTCCCTCTCCTCTCAGGAGTCTCTCTGTATAGCTTCATAGTCTAGTTATGATCGCGATTCACAACTGCTGGGATTCTTGAATAAATCTAAAAACTTTTTATCTATTAACTGAACCCGACATCATCACAGTAGGAGTTAATTTCTGGTTAGGCCCATTGACTCATTTGTGTCGTGGCCTTGACTCAATTGTGTCGTGGCGTTGACTCATTTGTGTCGTGGCGTTGACTCATTTGTGTCGTGGCGTTGACTCATTTGTGTCGTGGCGTTGACTCATTTGTGTCGTGGCGTTGTCTCATTTGTGTCGTGGCGTTGTCTCATTTGTGTCGTGGCGTTGACTCATTTGTGTCGTGGCGTTGACTCATTTGTGTCGTGGCGTTGACTCATTTGTGTCGTGGCGTTGACTCATTTGTGTCGTGGCGTTGACTCATTTGTGTCGTGGCGTTGACTCATTTGTGTCGTGGCGTTGACTCATTTGTGTCGTGGCGTTGACTCATTTGTGTCGTGGCGTTGACTCATTTGTGTCGTGGCGTTGACTCATTTGTGTCGTGGCGTTGACTCATTTGTGTCGTGGCGTTGACTCATTTGTGTCGTGGCGTTGACTCATTTGTGTCGTGGCGTTGACTCATTTGTGTCGTGGCGTTGACTCATTTGTGTCGTGGCGTTGACTCATTTGTGTCGTGGCGTTGACTCATTTGTGTCGTGGCGTTGACTCATTTGTGTCGTGGCGTTGACTCATTTGTGTCGTGGCGTTGACTCATTTGTGTCGTGGCGTTGACTCATTTGTGTCGTGGCGTTGACTCATTTGTGTCGTGGCGTTGACTCATTTGTGTCGTGGCGTTGACTCATTTGTGTCGTGGCGTTGACTCATTTGTGTCGTGGCGTTGACTCATTTGTGTCGTGGCGTTGACTCATTTGTGTCGTGGCGTTGACTCATTTGTGTCGTGACGTTGACTCATTTGTGTCGTGGCTCTCGCACAGCTAACACGTGGCAACCACTACATAAAAATAAATAGTTTTCGTAAAGTTTCGTCTCTCGAAATTAAATAAACAAAGTAAGTGATTCGTGATTATAAATTCAGACCTTGCGCCAGGGATAGTATAAGTTGAATCCTGTCGACTATATCATATCCTAAGGAAACTTATTTCTCGCTTGAACCATTTGCTTAGTTCATGAGTATGACTATTAATTAAGAGGAAAATAATTTCAAACATGTTAAGAAAATTAAAGATGAGCTAAGAAAAATTCAAAAAGGCAAAGAAAAATACGGATTCATATAAAGAAGTAATTACTGTATGGTATGGCGGTCATAAGAATAATATTTATCATGCATATTTTGGTTACATATTGACCAGGTGCTTGCATGTAAATTTATACACGATTTATGACCTATCAACAGGCAATAAAGTATACATTCTTATACCCAGTCGAAAACTTTCTAATGCTATTCCTACCTGTAATAAGTTTAAATTTGTCAGCGGGCAAGGTTCACACGTGCGATTGCGAACATATGTGCACTCATCGTCCACGAAGGAATTGCCTTGAACAGTTAGTCAAAAAAAGATCATAGTGATATTCCTAACCACAACTGATCGAGAGTCGCACAGAAAAGAGTTGCAATGTTATTCCTACCATTGTCCAGCGGCATTCTCAGGGAGAAAAAAAGCTGTAATACTATTCCTACGAGCACTAAACTACAATCGGAGAGTAAAGGGCTAATTTATGCGCATGATAGCATGCGCTGCTGTAGGACCGGTGGGTGTACACGCGTGATTTATGGGAGAACTTTCTGGGGCCTCCGAGGCGTTAATAACACGGCAAAAACAAGCGACATGCTCTGAAATTATCGATAAATAATAGTATTACTAGACACTATCGTGGCATTAATTCTGAATAATTTTACTACTAAATCCTTCTTGTCATGATACTAATTCTGAATAATTATGTTACAGAATCCTTCTGGTCATTTTATTAATTCTGAATAATTGTGTTACTAAATCCTTCTTGTCATGATACCAATTCTGAATAATTCTGCTCCTAATTAAAAACCTTCTTGTCATTATACTAATTCTGAATAATTCGGTTCCTAACTAAAAACCTTCTTGTCATTATATACTAATTCTGAATAATTGTGTTACTAAATCCTTCTTATCATTGAACTAATTTTGAATAATTGTGTTACTAAATCCTTGAAAATCTTCAAAATGTAATCGAAATTAGAATTCGAAACCAATCTGATCATCCATTAGAACGAACTGCATAATCTTTAAACAGAAACGCTCAAAAGTTTATATCGAATTTTAGTATATGAGGTAAAGGAAGCTGTTTTCAATAGTTATAATTATTGTCATACACGTGTAGAGGTGATCGAGATCGACTTTCACACTCAGTGGATACGGAGGGAACTTGTGGAAGTGACCGAGAACAACCTCCGTAATCTAGGGGTACAGGGTTTGGGGTACGGGGAACGTGTGGAAGTGATCGAGAACAACCTCCGTAATCTAGGGGTACAGGGTTTGGGGTACGGAGAACGTGTGGAAGTGACCGAGAACAACCTCCGTAATCTAGGGGTACGGGGTTTTGGGTACGAGTTTAGGCGCGGGGGTCGAGGGCGTATGGATGGTATCAGATGTAAGTCATTTAGTCTCTGTCAGCCGCGCTGCCATCAGACGTTCCTCTCAGTCATTAGAACATTTATAAATTGGGCTGGGCGAACTATAGACGAACTTGACCTCCTGGAGATACAACGAATGTGTGGAACTCGGGTTAGAAATTGCATGAGTTGACTCATGGGATTCTTCGAGTTGAAATTAGACTTATGGTGAACTAAAGGAACTATGAATCAAGACTTACTTTTATTAAGATTATGATTAATCAAGAGTGGAAGACATATTCGATGATTGCAGCTCAGAAACGTCCATGGAATATATTATTTTATGATAAAACTGGTCACATTTTTTATCCGCTCGCGTTAGTGAACTATGTCGTCTAAGTTTTAGTTTGTGACCTATAACGAACAGTTAACGAATAGTTTGTGGAGCGTATATGGCAGGGGCTATTGGGCCCTATAGGATTCAACTTTAACTGTTGATTAGAAGATAACGACTAATAATCAGTAACGTTTGACGTTTCAACTTTTGCTATGTTAATATATAGATATAGCTTAGCTGAACGTTTTCTCTTGAGAATGATTTTAAAGACCTGTTGGTTTTCCACTAAATGGAAGTAAGTTACTTTATTACCGACGCCATGCTTAACTCATGTCATTAAATGAATGTGAGTTACTTTATTCATTCGCGTCCTGTTACCTTCATTCAAAGTAAACAAATATCAGCACCAAGAAAGTGAACTTGCTGAAAGTTTTGTATTATCACCGAGACGTAATGCCACTGCATGGCATCATGCCACGGTGGCGTGAGAAGACAATACTTTTAATTATAGGGTTTCTGTTGCATCCTACACTGTTAGAAAATTTCCCGTAAACGGTATAACCGGCGTTTCAGTGGCCGATCGGCACGTGAAAAGAAACACTGTGTCGCCTTTTTTATTCTAATTTAACACTATAAATCATTAAAACATCTGATAAAAACGGCGAAACAGTTTATTTTCACGGGGCGACCGGCCACTAGAACGCCAGTGGGACCGTTTTTTCATCGTTTTTTTCTAACAGTGTACGACCAATGTAATGATATAATCAGTACAGTTATATAATCAATTACTAATCGTATATAGAATTCTGAGCTAATTTTAATGGATAAACTGTACAAAAAATGCAAACTTAGAAATTAATTTTTGCTGCATCTTTAAACTGCAAATTTAATTCATTTGAACAATTGTATTTTTCTTGTGATAAACTGAAAAACTGCGACAAAGACGTAAATTGTTGCCAGTCGCGATACTCGTTAAAGTTAAATAAATATTTATAATTCGAGGAAGCGAGCGAATGCCTGGGCGATTATCACGACTCTTAATAAAAATATCCCGTGTTAGCACAAAAGAAAATTGAACGGATAAATGTAATGTTATAAAATAGATGATTTTACTGGCAAGTGATGTTACATGATCAAATGAAATATATAAATAAACTGGCTCGGCAGTTGTATTGCAAAGCAGAGGCCAGAAAAAAAACATAATACAATTACAATGCAGTAAAAGGTGCTCGTTTCATCCATATTACCTTGAATTCATTTCATTATATATTTGTAAAACTTTACAAATGCTAAAGTAATATCATCCAAGACAATAGTTATCTCGGGAAAACAATTTATTTGAACAAATTAATGCTAAAATAATATCATTGAAGACGATAGTTATCAAGAGAAAACAATTTATTTAATTTCATTTTAGCGGAAGGAGATTTTCTTCAATTAGATTTATTTCAGCAAAGTGTTGTTCAGTTACAAGAGATTCCGTTATATTATAGGTTATTATATTAATATTCCAGAGGGGGGCCAACTATACAAATAACAGCTAAGACAACGAAAATGATACGGTCAATCTAAATTCAAGTAACCTCCAAAAAAAAAACCTCATGACCCCAATAAAATTTTTCTAATTTGTATCACACCAATTGCTTACTGGTTTAATTTTTTACATAGTAATAAAAAATGTACTTTTTTATAAAGTTTGATAGCCCGCATCCCACCAATCTTTACTAGTTTAATTTTTATTACAAAGTAATAGAAATTTTATTTTTTATAAAGTTTGATAGCCCGCAAAATAAATTGTGTCTTCCGTTATCCTGGGGCGCGGCCCAACTTATTCGCTGCCACATCTGGACATGGACGCAGTGAAAGCTGCAGTCCCTTTGATAACGTGTACAATTCCTGACCCAGAGTTCCTTTGATAAGGATACACTTCAAGACGTCGTTTTCCTCGCTGTAGATTCAAAGGAGAAACTTACCATGCGCTTAAAATCCTGTGATAAATCGACCTAATCCCATATCCATAATGTCGTAGCTGCTGGCTTTCATTGACTGCAGTTTTGATCATGTTCTCATAATGTTATTTCTTCCTAAACTGCTTCTCAACCAGTCGCTCGCAATTTCGTTGACACTGTTCATTTTTACTGATGATATTGCTACCGTGATGGCATGTAAATCGCAGGTAAAATCGTTAACAAGGCATGATCGATGTTTTTAAAAAACATTATCATCAATTTTCAGGCAGGTTTTTCTGCTGGTTTCCAAGATTTGAACCCTACACGAGAAGACTTCTAGTAAAGCTCTAGCTGTGATTTGAAAGTGTCAAATGCTAAAAACAGGATCAGTCCTTAATCTTTATTAAAAATCACGATAAGTGACGCAAATACATTTTAAAACCAAACTATTAATTCCACGATAACATTGTTAATGAGCGATCAAAAGTGTAAATTTAAATGGATTAGAAGCGATACAATTTTTTACAGTTATTACTTACAATTTAATATAATATGTTCATCGTGAAAGAGCTTTGCAGGACCTCTGGAGTTAGTCACCTGCTAAGCAATAAATCTTGTCGTATCTAATGCTGAAGTTTAGCATAAACTGGCCCTTTATCAGCATGAAGAAAGCTTATCTCACTCCGTTAGGGGCATAATCTCTCCATTAGTTACCGACTTCCAGTGCACACTTGCCATGTAAAAAATTGTCTAGAGAAAATATTCTGGATGCCGTGTTGAGTTTCTGCTTCCAGGGTAACTCTGGGCATTCAACGTGACCTGCTGCTTCGTGTTGAACCGGGGCATTCAACATGACCTGCCGGGTAGTGTTGAACCGGGGCATTCAAAGTGACATGCCGGGTAGTGTTGAACCTGGGCATTCAACGTGACAAGCCGGGTAGTGTTGAACCTGGGCATTCAACATGACCTGCCGGGTAGTGTTGAACCTGGGCATTCAACGTGACATGCCGGGTAGGGGTAGTGTTGAACCTGGGCATTCAACGTGTGTAATGTTGAGGACGAACATTCAACATGACTCGCCTCGGTAAAGAGAACGAAAAAATATAAATTTCAAGCTGCACTTAACGTTTATTTTGAGGTAATAAATAATCAATTCTGAGAGTCATTTATTCGAAGCTTTGATGTCAAATAAATGAAAAATTACTTTAACAATGTTAACAATAATCTGATGAATCGGGTTCATAAAATCAATATACTCAGACTTGGGTACAAGTTGTTCCCCTTTTACACGCTAACTTTTTGTTTCCCTGGGAAAGATGCTGTTGAACTTCCTCATCTCTGCCTATCGTACAGCTCATAACCTTACGGGATTATATTACATTACGTTCAATATCTAATATTGTGACTTCTTATGTATCAGGTCTTGCGGCTCATTACATTACGGGATTTTATTACATTACGTTCAATATCTAATATTGTGACTTTTATGTAGCAGGTCTTGCGGCTCTTACATTACGGGATTTTATTACATTACGTTCAATATCTAATATTGTGACTTCTTATGTATCAGGTCTTGCGGCTCATTACATTACGGGATTATATAACATTACGTTCAATATCTAATATTATGACTTATTATATGGCATGTTTAGCGACTCATTACAGTACGGCATTAAAATACATTACTTTCATTATTTTTTATAATATTAAGCCCCATTATATCACGTATAAAGAGCTACATAAGGCCCGGACTCGTGCGTGGTAATGGCGCTAATACCCGTAACAGTTACCTGTCATTTGCATGACGCGGCACACCTCATTAGCAAGGACTTAAGAGCTGCCGCCTTCACCGGCGCTTCTTTTGTTTGAGAAAGTCATTGTTAAAACAATGGCGTAACGCGTTGAGTTATGCGAGAATGAATTTACTAAAACTACTTGTGAATAAATCTACTGAACCTACTAGTGAATAAATCTACTAAACCTACTAGTGATTAAATTTACTAACCTACTAGTGAATAAATCTACTAAATCTACTAGTGAATAATTTTACTGAACCTACTTGTGAATAAATCTACTAAACCTACTTGTGAATAAATCTACTAAACCTACTTGTGAAAAACTCTACTTAACCTACTTGTGAATACTTCTACTAAACCTACTAATGAATCAATCTACTAAAGCTACTTGTGAATTATTTTACTGAACCTACATGTGAATAACTCTACTAATCCTACTAATGAATAAATCTACTAAACTTATTTCTTGAATAACTATACTAAACCCACTTGTAAATAAAGCTACTATATAAGCCCTCAATCTTTTCTATCTTAATTTCACCAGTAGTGAAATTTTAAGCTTTTTCTACGCGTAATTTATTTGAATTTCGATGACGCAAATTAATGTTATGTATATTACGAATTTCCTTCAAGACTAATGCTTACCATAATTTATTTTTGTATATTCGTTTGGTACTATCATGACTAATTTTGGATGAACACCTATATAGGATGACGAATAAAGTTTATTGAAATACCAACCGCAATTTAAAGTGACAACAACCATAAGTTACATCGATGCATTAACGAAAAGCACATATCTAAATTAACTGTTACCTTTTATTTATGTGAAGTTCAGCACGAAGGAAATGTTCACTACATTTGAATTTCGCGGGGCGTCTAATGTAAGAGAAAAATATTGCGTGTTTATTTCACATGCTTTCGGAAAGATCCTTGCCACAAAGGATGAACGAACTCAACCGGATGAGGGCACAGTTCAACATCCCACATTGATGGCCTATGCAACACTGGAGTCCAGGGTTGCCAGATGGGTTTAAAAACGGCCAAGTCCGCGAACAAAAAAGGCCAAAAGGGCCTTTATTTCATATATATACTAGTAGACATGTATTTGTATGTTCCAGTGTAAAAATTCTATTATATGCAGTTTATACAATTTAATTAGGAATTACCCCTATCATAAATTTTAGCCGGCCAACGCAGTCGATAAAAAACTAAATTACGGTATTTGTCCGAAAAAAAGACCGTTTGAAACCCCCGCACTGGACAGAGGCTCATTCCAGATGGTGGCAAGAAAAACGGCCAAATCGACTACTGAGCTTTACTGTTTACAACCAGTCAACCACAATTCAAAATTGATCAGTTTAATTTATCTGATAATCTGATTTATTATCAGTTTAATTTCAAGGATTTTTGATTCTCAGACACTTGCATTTTGTGTAAGCCCAACTTATATTATGGCCGACCAACTCCACTGGAAAGAGGCCTCAATTAGCTAATTTGGCCGGAAAAAGGCAACCGTGGTCGGAAGGCTTCAGGACATCGGCAGTCATATGCGAACGCGCTAAATGGTATCTTATGGAGTCAAGTAAACGAAATTTTAGTCTTATTTTGCACCTTTTGATTGAATCTGTTTTCTTATATGTTGATAAACTTAAATTGAGATACTCATATTCCGGATTCATGGGATTTAGGAAGCGTATTATTCAGTTCAGTTTGAGTGAAAAAACTTCAGCGAACTCGGGCCCAGTACAGTATATATTAACTTCAGCGAACTCGGGCCCTGTACAGTATATATTAACTTCAGCGAACTCGGGCCCTGTACAGTATATATTAACTTCAGCGAACTCGGGCCCTGTACGGTTATTAACTTCTGCGAACTTGGGCCCAATACAGTATATATTCACTTTTGTGAACTCGCTCCAGATACAGTATATATTAACTTCTGAGAACTCGGCCCCGATACAGTATATTTTGGTTCAAATTAGAGCAGACATTTTATCTCTGTACAGATCATGACAGGCTTTATCGCTCCGGTTTTTTCCAGAGGCCGAGAACGTGGTCCAATCAAGTTAATTACTGATCCCTTAAGGAAAAATTATTCGACAGCGTTCGCTGCACACTCGTCAATTGTGATGATTGGATCTATAAAATTATGCAGCATTTTGAATTCAATGAATGTTCTGATATGGAAGAGAAATTGTAAGTCACAGAAATTTGTATCATTTTGCAGATTTCGGATTTATCCTTTGTATTGTTTATGGTCAGTATGTTATGTAATGTAGGAGAATGCGATGTGCTTCCATTAAAAAATTTTTTCAGAAAAAGTTTACGTACAAATTTGCATATTTCCTCGGTAATATTAATTCGCATCGAGAACCAGCTGCAGCAATTTAATTATTTTATTGTATTTTTGGTACAGTAGAAATCAAGAGTTTTAGAAACAACCACAAAACATCAAAATTATCAAGTTGAAGCGTATCACTCAACTGCAAAAGTTATTTGGTGTCCTTCATCTAGCGTGAGAGAAGAAACACGTGGTCGTATTCATTGAAACTTTTAATCTTTACACAAATGTAAAATCTTCAAATCGTGTTATTACTCAAATGCAAGGCGACATGACGTACAGTATGTATATACAAATAAGTCTGTAAGTCAATGCAGAATATAACATATGGACCGGTATGTTAATTTATTTAAATTTTGATGCATTTTGATCACTAGATTCATCTTCCATTTCTGCAAAGACGGCAATGCCTGTGACTTTTATTTGTTCTCAATTTATGTAGTTCACAATTTTTTTATTATAAAATTTTTGATAACGTAAAAACTAATAAATAAACAGTTAAAAATGTAGTTTTATATTATTATAAAATTGAATAGGTAAACAAAAATGCCACAAGAACTAATCAAATATATCAATGGAATATGACAATAGTAAAAACATACGGGTTTTGCTCTGATGAAGTCTGGAGCACATCAGACACTTGTAATTTCATTGCGAAATACACTCAAAACTTTGGAAACTACGAATCATGTCTTCCCGTATTATTATATTAAAAGTAATATTCGCGCAAAATTTAAGATCGCTGCAGGCGGTAAAATATATCATGTACTCACGTATGGTACTCACGTACCTTGTACCCATGTATTTACAAATTATAAACATAACAGATTCCTAGTAATGCACTGTAGTATGCTTAGTTACGATGTGTTTAAGCATACTGCGTCAAGTCAGCTCCGTCAAGTCAGTATGTCAAGTCAGCTCCGTCAAGTCTATGTGTCAAGTCAGCTCCGTCAGGTCAATGTGTCAAGTCAGCTCCGTCAAGTCAATGGGGCAAGTCAGCTCCGTCAAGTCAATGTTTCAAGTCAGCTCTGTCAAGTCAATGTTTCAAGTCAGCTCCGTCAAGTCAATGTGTCAAGTCAGCTCCGTCAAGTCAATGTGTCAAGTCAATGTGTCAAGTCAGCTCCGTCAAGTCAATGTTTCAAGTCAGCTCTGTCAAGTCAATGTGTCAAGTCAGCACCGCTTCTGAATAAATTGAAAAATTTTAAATAAATGAATATAAAAGTAAGGCTAGATCGGTCATAATCTTCGATGCCAATTTAGAGATAGTGAGCAGTGCTGTACCGTGCTGGGCAGTGTTATATTGTGTTGTGCTGTGCAGTGCCATTTTGCGCTTTTGTGGTGCATGCATCAAGCGTTGTAATATTTCCAGACTTATAAATTTTATTATTGTGCGTCGATTATATAAAATATTTAGGACATTCGCAATGTGGAACAACGCAACGAAGCAACATCTATAAAATAAAATAAACACACTCTTCGTTAAATTAGAAGCCGTGGATATCATTTGAAATTCACCAATTCATCAATTTGAAATTCATCAAGAGGCCTTCCCCATGAAAAGCAGAAACGATTGATCTGTATTTCGTATATCCGAATTTGGCATGTACCTACTGAATTGCATCGTAAGTTCACGTGGAATTATTATTTTTTTTATTGATAACTCCGGAAAACTCTATTAATAATGGTTTATACTTATAACTGCCTATCGGAACTGAGCAAAATTTCATTAGTTGAGACACGCACATTTTGGCCGTCCGATCAGAACATGGATGAAAAAATTGGGAAGTCCTGAGTAGCCCAGCGGGCTATGGAGCGGGAGGATTGAGTGTCATACGCATCTCGGTATACGTGGAGTGAAGAGCGAAGTTATTAGGTGCGGCGACGATTTTAAAATGGTAAGAAATTTGTCTATTTTCCTGTGCAGAGCTTGGTTTCTTCGTTGTTGTGTTGTACAGCTTTGTTTAAGCTTTAAGTCCATTAAAGACTGTATGTGAACCTGTTGGGTTACTTTCTATGAGTGAAGCAAAGGGCTTCTTGCTGGTCAAAGCTGTTATATAACAATTATAAAATGACGTTTAAACTTAAGCCGGCTTGGTTTTAGCGTGTGATAGTTTTATTTCTGTCATAAATAAATTCTTTTCGCATGCTTTTCTGAACTGTCAGTGTCAAACATTTAATTAATGGAGGAGACCGAGGAGTTACGTTTCAGTTAGGTACGTCAATAATCAAGATGGTCAAATTGGTCATGGTCATAGACTCATAGTCACTCATAGACAGTTTAGAAACTGAGACACTCTTTCACAGACTCACAGTCATGCTCATGCGAGTCATGCCTCTTGGTCACAGGCTCATTAGTTAGCCTAATAACAAACAACATAAACATATGGTACTTCACAGTACTTGTTTTTGCAGTTTTGGTAACCATTAAATAACTAAGTAAGAAATTGATAGGTATTGAATAAATTGGGACTGACAGTCTGACACCACTGTACCACTCATACCAGTAGGGTTGCAGGCATGGAATATATCTACCTTTAGAGCTGCAACTAGAGCTTTCTTGCCATTTCCAAAACTGCCATATTCCTGTTTGATGAGTTTGGGTAAACGCGGTATATTCCGTCACATTAAGGACGCATCGTGAAATGAAAAACTATAAAAAATAACCGTATGCGTTACTCAAGTTCTGTTTGCTTTAGGTGACGCTCAATTGCGGCTCAAAACACCGTACTACGCATCGGCAACGATGAAATGTTGCAAAATGTTGCCATATTTATGTAAAAGCCTTTAGAATGCAAACCTACCAAATCCCTATATTCCGTCACTGTGTGTGGCAATATTCAGCACGTGGTGAGGCGTATTCCGTCCGCGCTTCAAATTCTACTGATACATAATGCCGTCATCCATGTGTTTGAATTCCGTTCGCTGTGTGAGCTGTATTGGAAATTGGAATACAACACGGCTTTGAATTAGAACACTAATGAATATTGAACACTACTTAATTATGCTTTTAATTAACAACTATTAAGCTTTTAATTAAGCAAATTTTAATTTTTGTACAAAGCTTGGAACGATCTGTGTGTGTCCAATTCAAGTTGTGACGGAATTAGTTTTCATGTGTCTAAATCCAATATCTCAACTTAATCATCTATTAATTTATTTACGACTTGAAATCAGCGAATACAAGTATACTTAAAGGATTTCTAATATATTCACAGACGTATTTAAAAGTCTCAAACCATAATATTTTTCCTATACAAACAGTTATTCACTATTTGGTACAGCTGGGTCAACTGTCAAATTTGACACATTTTTCGATGATCTCACTGGGTAGCGTGCATTGTCTCTCTTTGGATCTCAATATTTTCCTGCTAGATGGCCAAGACCTAGTGTTTTGGCAGTAGCTTGACGCGCAAATGTATGACGTCATCATTTCAACCATCAACTAACGCATGGAACTAAAACAAAGCTTAATATAAAGGAAAAGCTAGAGAGGTGACGGAATTACCCACGATGTCGGAATATACCGCGTTTACCCTATGTTACTCCTAGTTGGACTAGGAGGTCCTAATTAGATAGGACTAGGCTACGGTAGTCCTATCTAATCAATTTTTCATAGAAAAAAAAAGCACAATGGGACCATAAGATTCCAAAGGCATTGAAAATTTGTCACTTTGAAGTTTGAACCTGAGGCTGTAAAATTCCTGTGTTGTGTAGGAAAATTGCAATCCTGGATTTCCTGGTGATAGTCTTAGCAACTTGATATGGTAATTACTGTAATATGTACATGTTACAACTATGCTGTTATATAGTCTTGCACATTAGCTTATTGTTTGTAGATTTAAAAAACTATAAATTTTAAATCAGTCTCCATGAAGTGTTGTCAAAAATGATCATTTCATGGATGATTCTACAAAATTTTAAATGGCAATGACAGCAATGAGTTGTTTTTCTTTATACTTACTAAAAAATTAGGCAAGGGCCATAGAAACAAGTAGAATTGCATGCATTCATAGGCATTTTTTCCATTCTTGGGTGGCTCCTGCCAAATTTTCTAGTTTGGGCAGGTGCTCCTAAAGCCCTGTAATATATCAGATATATGAATAAATTTTTCTTGTGAATTAGAAGTTTGGCACTAGAATAAATTCGTGCTAAAATTCTTATTACCTCAAATTAGTCCTACCCTATTGCTTAGTATTGGTTGGTTATTTTAATCCAAAAAAAGCTACCATGTACAATATATTACTACTATCTAGTGCTAATGTTTTAATTGATCAAGATACAAGTAGCACCTGAATTAATCTGCAGCCCTCACTACCCCAGACTTCTATCCCAATATGGACTATTAGGCAAAATTTTTCTAAATTGTGGCTAAAAACTATCATTTTATAGACAATTTTAAAAACTGCATACAAGAATCTGCCTCTTTTTCCCTTTTTTATGAAAGAAAATTAGCTTGGTCCTTAAAGATTGCTGAAATTGACTGCCAAGTGCCAACATGCATTTTTTGTTTCATTCACAGCAGGGTTGGCAATGATTAAATCAAAATGATTAAATCATGTGATTAAATCACTTGATTTTTTTTATAAAAAAATCATGATTTTTTTGATTTTTTCGATTTTTTTAATTTTTTTTATTTTTTCATATATTTAAAAATATTGAGTGGCAGTCTTTAATTTATATTGAGGTATTGTTATTCATGGTTTACTATACATGTACTATGAATGACAAATTGGTATATAAACTTGTTGCCTTTAGTGCGTATTAGGTTCCAATAAATTGAATGTTTTTGGTACAGAGGCATCAAGTGTGCAATACATTGTACGTAGCTAGCAGCTTAGCTAATTCTTATAAGGCTATAAGTAGTCTAACTATTTGACTATTTGTTATATATTGATTACAATATACAATTTAAATGTGTTAGCTAGCTTATACAGGGTGGGGCAGAACTGATTGAACAGTTTTGGGGCGAAATAAAAGAGTAATGGAGGTACATAAAGAAGAAAGTTTATTTTTCTCATGATTAGCATAACATACCATTTAAAATACTTATGTTTTGAAAACAATATCAGGAAGATGGGGTTTGTTAGCTGCATCACACAGGACATAAAACTAGTAGATCTATTGATAGTGCTGTGCACTGTGCAATCATCTACCTATCTGTTATGTGACTCTTCAATGTTTAGGAGATCTGCATTCCTGAAGTGTTTTTGTATATTGAAGCCAGTTAAATGGTCAATATTTAGCTGATAACCTTGCTCCATACAAACTTTACAAAGCTAATGAAAAGACTGATCAATAATTGTTTACCAAAAATCCCAAAATGGTAAACACCACCTTGGCCTGTTGGCCATTATTGAAGGCAATAAGTGCCCTTCTTAGCCATCCATTATGATCCATATACTGTTATTGTTAGTAGGCTAATTGCAACATAAAAAATAACACCTCAAAAAAGACAAAAAGCTGAAAAAATCAAAAAAATAAAAAAAATCATGAAAAAATAAAAAAAATCATTGATTTTTGATTTTTTTGATTTTTTTTAAACAAATCAAAAAAATCGCCAACCCTGATTCACAGATAGCTATTGTTGAATTCCACAGAACAGCATCTTCCTTGCCAATATACGTATACCTACCTATTACACTGGGGCTATTTGAGCATGTATCACCATTCAATAATATTTACCTTAGTTATCCTAATTTTATAATAATCGATATCATCTGAATCTCAAATATAATTTGGGAGGGGTAATTTAACTAAAGCATATTTATAAATAGAGAGGGATGATTAAATTGTAATCTATTGAAATTATGAATTGAATACAAACTACTCCATAATAAATATTCTTACAACAAAAATTGGTCAAACAAGGGGTATAAAAATGTTGAATGTGAGTCTGTGGTAGACCTATTTTGTTTGAGATTACTTAATTTGGAAAATTGTTATGATGGCAGGGAGGTTCATTTGATTACATGCATGATTCTCAAATCTCAGGGATTATTTATTCCAGTTAGTTGGTTTTTCAATAAAGCTCCCTCAATTTCACAGAAGTAGTGACTGATTTTGCTTAACTGCTTTTCTTCAATAAAAAAACAAGATTATTCTGGTGGAAATATATTGTTATAGTTGTAATAAAAAACTTTGTGAATGTTATTAGAAAGTTTTTATTCAATTCTATTTATAAAAAATTGATGTTATTAATGATATATATGGCACAATGGTCTCCCAATTTATTAAGATCATACTGTATAGGCATGTTTTGAGGGAAAAGATGAAAACTTGCAAATCCATTTAATGTTTTTACAAATTTGACTAAAAATTTTATTAAATAACATTTCAGAATACCTGTGATAATTGCCTGCATAACTAACCTTGACTGGCAGAGATACTAATCAGTCTTATCTATTGTATCTCTGAGTCTGGTTGGAGTCTTAGTGATAGTGGATTTGCCCATCTTTGTTAGTTCAGCTGCTTTAGCTCTGCAAGAATACTACACAAAATGGTTAGCAGCTTTTGAAAGTGTGCCAATTTTTAATATGTTTGCGCATAAAAATGTTGTCCTGTGAATATTTCCCACTCTCAATTTGTTATCCAATTTATGGGAATTTCTTGATCTGTTTTATTTTGAATTATTTATTTTTCATCATTATCAACTTATAAAGATACTGGATTTTTTCTACTATTTTTCTTAAGTTTTCTCTGTAAAAATTTGTTTCAGTTTTCAGCAGCGTCATCACTTGGTGATGCTGTCAAGAGTCGCATCAATGACATGTGCGAGGGACAGCCATCATGGAAGGTTGTGCTGGTCACTGCCGGCAGCACCATCTCCTTTATTGCTCTCAAGAATTTCTTATGGCAGGATGATAGTGAGTGCAGATGAACTTCTCTCTAATTTTCTTTAATTTGAATTCAATATTAGGTTTCTTGTAAATTTGAAACCATTTTCTGTGTGAATGATTGGTATTTACATGTTCACTTATGGTTACTGGTTTCAAGAAAATGATGATGACATTTTTCTTCCTCCTTGTACCACTAATGTTTGAAGTTTCAAATTTTTTAAGAAAAACCTGTCATCAATTGTTCTCTTATTTTTTTTCCGATCCCACACATACATATTATGTGTCATCAGTATTATTCATTGTCAGTAATATTTTTTTTTTTTGTGGCAGGTTTGTATGTACGATCCAAAAAGGCAGCTTTTATTCTAGTGCGTAAAATTCCTCAAGTTAAACGGCAAGTTGAAGAAGAAATTAATAAGGTACAGTATTTTGCTATTGTTTCTGATATAATACAAGTTTTTTTCATATTTAAACTAAGACTGAAAAATATGGAAAATACAAATATTCTCATGTCAACGTTCTTATTTTTATATTACATGCTGTAAGTTTGTACTTTGAATCTCTTAGTTATGAATTTGCCATAAAATTTTCTGGTTTAGATGGCACTAGTCCCAGGAATCTGTTTTTGGAATTTATCGGATATCTATGAATTTCATGTGTACTGTATTTTGTTTATTAGAAGCCTTCCGTCACAACATCATGGATGTCATCATTATATATTATTAGCTCTTAATTAATTGTAAAATGTAATTGCAATTAATTATGAAGCCATCATTGTAATTTTTGGCCCACCATATATATAAGACAGCAAATATTTTTTTGAAACTGTAATGCAAAAATTAATAAGGTATTTAATAGATTTATAATTTAATTCTGCAATAAAATTACCTAATTTAGCATAGTTTTAATTTGTTTTTATTTCACAGTTCTTTAAATTTATAAGTGTCCTTTTCCTAATAATTTCAAAATGTTTAAGTATAAATTTGATTTATTTGTTTGAGGCTTGCACTATTGTAAACAGTGCTTACAGTAATCCTTGGGTCATTACATCCTTTAAGCCTACAACCACGCAGCATACATATTCCATAAAACATGGTTACTGGGATGATTTATAGCATTTACCTTTTTGTGATACAAAGTTACATAGTAAATACCATATAATATATCTCTTTTTGCATTGGTAAGTTATCTCATGGTGTTTAATGAACCATTAAAACAATTTTTCCAGGACAAGAATTTTTTTTTTGTCTAGGTTTTCTTTTCTTAAATATAAAAACGGTATAAGTCACACCATTTTATGGTAGCCATCTAAACTGCATCTTTATTTTTTTTTATCTTAATATTTTGTTGCATATAAATTTGAGGCAACTCTGTGAGTATCAATTCATATCTGGGTATTTTTATATCCAAAGTATGCATATAAAATTCAGGTTTTGAGACCATCTCAAAATGATTGATGAAATTAATTAAATGGAAATAAGATAAGTGCACCATGTATGTTGCAACTAATATCCTCAGAATCTTTCCATGTTTAAGAAATTATTTAAACCTTGTGAAATGATTCCATATTTCAATGTCATCATTATTTTAAAACTATTACAGATGGAAAAAGTGCTATCAGCAGAAATGAATGACAGCATCGACAACAATGCATATATGCAGGAGTTGCCCAAACAAGGATGGGATAAGAAAACTATCTTGAAGGAGGTCCAAAATTATGGCAAATATGGTGAGATTTTTACAGTATGCATTTGAACTGAATATGTATATTATTTTCACTTGGAAATGACATAGTATTTATAATGCAGTTTAAAGCAAAACTAATTATTGTTATTGGACATATGTGCTTCCATATTGAATTATTTTTGTATACCATTCATGTTTCCATTTTTCTCTACACATGAACTCTTACAAAAGATCCACATGCACATTGTAATGTCAAGAACAATTATATGTTATAGCTTTTTATCATTTTTTCATATTTTGCACAACCATGCCTATTTTGCATGACGTTTCTATCTATCTGAATTTGTATAATTCAAATTTATAATTTGCACAACATAACTAACATGTTAATTTGTATAATTCAAATTCATAATTTGCACAACATACGTAACTAATACCTATGTGAATTTGTATAATTCTAATTCATAATTTGCACAACATACGTAACTAATATGTGAATTTGTTTCCAGGTAAATACAACTGGGCTGCCGGCTACATTTCAGGCGGTGTTTATAACGGCAATCCTGAACTCACGCAGCTCATGACTGAGGTGCGTTTTGCTCTTAAATTATAGCCCTAGGTTATATTTTATATTATATTTGTTAGGTTTTATTTTATATTATATATGTTAAGTTTTATTTTCTACACTGAGAAAATTGAGACTTTGTGCCCATTTGTAGGCCATCCTGTCACATTAGTGCCAAGCAAAATCACATCAGCGATACATGCAGAAAATATTTCACTATTTACATCCACTTATTTTCCCAAGTGTTATGTAGGCAGGAATAGAGCTTATTTAGACATGGTTTATGTTGGGGCTTTGTTGTACTAGAACATTATTATTAATGAGAAACTTGTTTTTTGAATCAGGTGGATGTTTTGCTTGTTTATTTACGCAATTGCCAATGAGAAAGTAGTTCATGCATAACAGTGTGGTTTACTAACATCAATAATAATAATAACCCAATCACCATGTCAGGTGTACGGACTCAGCGCCTGGACCAACCCCCTGCATGCGGACGTGTTCCCCGGCATTGTTATATATTAATCATATTAATAGTTATCAATATAATAATTAATATAATAATATCCTAATCTCCATGTCAGGTGTACGGACTCAGCGCTTGGACCAACCCCCTGCACGCGGACGTGTTCCCCGGCATTGTTATATATTAATCATATTAATAGTTATCAATATAATAATTAATATAATAATATCCTAATCTCCATGTCAGGTGTACGGACTCAGCGCTTGGACCAACCCCCTGCACGCGGATGTGTTCCCCGGCATCCGCAAGATGGAGGCGGAGGTTGTGCGGATGTGCTGCGACCTCTTCCATGGCGGTCCGCAGTCCTGCGGCACAGTTAGTACATTTGTGCTTGTGTTTGTGCTTTAATGTTGCAAGTATATCAACCTAATATTTAATAATAGCTCTTCTATGACGGTCCGCAGTCCTGCGGCACAGTTAGTACATTTGTGCTTTGATGTTGCAGGTATATCAGCCTAATCTTGAAGAGCTTCTTATGTAATAATAGCTCTTCCACAACGGCCCTGGGTCTTGCAACATATCAGCACATTTTGTTCTTTTGATTTGTATACATCAACCCTATTCGCTAAAACAGCAATACTTATTCAACTGCTTAAACAGGCCAACTACTGAATAGTCTCCTGTAAACTTCCCAGGGAAACCACTGTACAGAGAAATCTGTCATTGTGAAAGTATTTATTTCAGAATATAGAGTACAGTATAATATTTATTTCGGAATATTTCAAGTTGTGGTTCCACCAATATGTTGGGGAATTATTTTTCAATCTGCCATAATCATTGGGCTTCATTGATGTGGCATCCGTCATTCCCGTGCATGGAGTCACTCTAGTCCTTCTTTAATTCAACCATCAGGCAGGCAAAATATTATAATATAAAAAAAATTATTGGTAATATTTGATCAACATAATGTGGAAGCAAAGCCTACAAAACGGACTTTAATAAATCAAATGAATCGTACAGATGACGACAGGCGGTACAGAGAGCATCGTGATGGCGTGCAAGGTTTAATGTTGATAATCGTGCAGATGACGACAGGCGGTACAGAGAGCATCGTGATGGCGTGCAAGGTTTAATGTTGATAATCGTGCAGATGACGACAGGCGGTACAGAGAGCATCGTGATGGCGTGCAAGGCGTACAGAGATCGCGCCGTCCACCGCGGCATCGCAAAGCCTGAGATTCTCGCCCCCGTCACCGCGCACGCCGCCTTTGATAAGGGTGAAGATAACTGAGATATAAGAAATTTATATGAGTAAAGATTTCTGAGATATAAGATATCGATAAGGTTAAAGATATCTGAGATATAAGATATCATTAAGGGTAAAAATTTCTGAGATATAAGATATTGAAAAGGTTAAAGATATCTGAGATATAAGATATCATTAAGGGTAAAAATTTCTGAGATATAAGATATTGATAAGGGTAGAGATTTCTGGGATATAAAATATCGATAATGGTAAAGATTTTTTAGATATAAGTTATTGATAAGGGTAAAGATATCTGAGATATAAGATATTGATTAGGGTAAAGATATCTGAGATATAAGATATTGATAAGGGTAAAGATATCTGAGATATAAGATATCAATAAGGATAAAGATAACTGGGATATAAGATATCAATAAGAGTAAAGATAACTGAGATATAAGATATCAATAAGTGTAAAGATATCTGAGATATAAAATATTGAGAAGGTAAAGATATCCGAGGTTTATGAGGTGACATCGCGTGTGCGTAAGAATATATTCTATATTACTTATGGTTTGATCAGCTACATAATTTGCTAGATTATATGAGCAGCTAAATATGGTGGAGGACATTTGAAGCTCATATTTCACGAATATAAGCAATACTAAGCTTGCTTTCTTTATTGAATGCTTCTAAACTTATTACAGCTTTACCAGTTATTATATGTAAACAAATTGAAGCGTGGGTATGAAATATCACCTGAAATTGTTAAATGTTAGATTTTGTGTATGGTAATCTTTATGGTAATTTTTTTATTAATAATTATATGTTTCCAGGAGCTCAGCTGCTGGGTATTCGCATCAAGCACGTGCCCATTGACCCCGTCACCATGCGCGTGGACATCAAGGCCATGAAGCGCATGATTACGCGCAACACATGCATGGTGATTATCAACTATTTGCACACATTTAAAATGAGAAAATAAATATGCACTCCAGTCTACCCTGTATAAATTGCCATATAGCGTGTGTCGGCTTTGAAAATTCACTTACTTCTACTACTCTTTCAGCGCTTAAATTGTTGACGTGATTGGGGCTGGAAATGTATTCAAATTTTCACATGTAAAAATCAAACATTTTATAAGACTTTTGAAGGTTAGTTTTGAATTGAAAATTTTGCAGTTCTTTTATTTAAAAATTATCATTTATTCTCTGTTCAATGATGAGTTTTTCCTGTTTTGATGTAACCCTTCCAAATCTGAAAATTATCAACATTTTTACTCGAATTTCTTGATTTACTGCAACTTCGTTGTATTTGATGTGTTTTTTATGCATTTCAGTTGGTGGGGTCAGCGCCCCAGTTCCCCCACGGGGTCATTGACCCCATCGCTGAGATCAGCGCTCTTGGGGAGGCCTGGGGCATCCCCGTACACGTGGACGCCTGCCTCGGGGGCTTCCTCATCCCCTTCATGGAGGAGGCGGGCTACCCTCTTCCCCTCTTTGACTTCCGCCTCCCCGGCGTCTGCAGCATCTCGTGTGACACCCACAAGGTGGGGGCAAGTGCCTTGTGTATTTTGGGTGGAATTACTTTGATTTTTGCCCATAAAGTTGGGTGGAAGATCTCAAGCAAAACCTGATAGCAGGAGACTCATTGATGAAAGCCTTTGCTATCGCCAGTCTTGGAGCGTCGGGGCACCGCATGACGATGCTGGTGCAGGTGTTTAGGCTGCACATAATGAAGCTGGTTCAGGTCTCCAAGAGGCAGACGTGTAATGTCAAGAGGCAGACGTGTAATGTCAATGCTTTATATTGCAGTACGGGTTCGCCCCCAAGGGCTCGAGTGTGGTGCTCTACCGCCACAGGCAGTACCGCCACCATCAGTTCTTCGCACAGCCTGACTGGCCAGGCGGCATCTACGCCACCCCCACCATCGCCGGCTCCAGGGCTGGCGGTCTGTTGATTATTGCGTAAAATCTTTGATGGAAGTCATCGATTATTATGCATAAATTTATCTTCATATATTCATGGAGACATCTATAACCAATGATACTATTTACTTCACAATTCTGCATCAGAGTGTATAAGAACACGAATTAATTGTGATAGACACGTGTTGATTTCAAAATGCGATGGTATAGAAGTTTTAGAAAATTTATTGAACTTGCTAGCAAAAGGAATTAGCACGCAGTAATTATACAAAGCAAGAAATGCAATGTAAGATGTCACTAACTTCTAACCTTTCTTCTAATTCTTAATTCATTCCTTGCGTTAATATTGTCTTAATAAATGATTATGTAATTGTAATTTTAGGCATTATTGCAATTGCTTGCTATCCAAATGAAATTAGTGTAGCATAGTAGTGATGGCCTTGAAATTAAACCAAGTTTTCTTTCTCGAAGATCCTTGAAATATTTTTGTCGTGTCCCCTGGATATTCATATTTCCTAAAATTTCAGAACATTTAAAAATAGTCTTGAGATATCTTCATCATTTGAGAATATATAATTATTGTTCATTGTAATAATCACTATTGTACATGACAGGAATCATAGCAGCCTGCTGGGCAGCGTTGGTCCACCACGGCAGGCAAGGCTACGTACAGTCTACCAAAGCCATCATCGACACCGCAAAGTTCATCGAAACAAAGTGTGTTGCGATTTATTTTATCTGGTATACTGGGTATTGCAGCATGTTAAAAACTATTACAAAAATGTTTATTTCAGTAATAGATTAGCAGTTATCATGAATATGACTGTAGTCACTCTAGTTTTATCACAATTGCTTTGGATTCCACTATTAAACATGATACTACGGGTACTGTTCATGATGACTACTTGACTAGTATAAATAGTAATTTTTACTTTCTTTAAAGAATCAAAGCTTATATAAACAAAGGATGGCACCGATTGAAATGCTCCGATGTAAATTGAATGACTGAAAGCAACAATTTCTTTCAGCGTGTTACTGAATTAGTATGTGAAGTGTTGACTTATTCGTATTTTGTATATGTGTGTAAATAAATTGTCAATCTGTAGAGAACTCTATCACAGTTTGGAAATAGAAAATTTTTATCAATCAGATTGATTAATGATGCTGCTGACTGATTAATGATGCTGATATTATTGATTACACAATCTTAATGTTGATTTATTTTTGCATAGGTAATATAATGCATCAAGTTTCATTGCTATTATCTTACAGATGTCGGGACATTGCCGGCATTGAGGTGGTCGGCAAGCCTGACGTGTCAGTCGTGGCGCTGTCGTCTAAACGCTTCAACATTTACACGCTGAGCGACAAGATGGGTCTTAAAGGCTGGAACCTTAATGCTCTACAGTACCCCTCCTGGTAGCTGACACTTGATATTATATTGTATATGTGGAACCTTAATGCTCTACAGTACCCCTCCTGGTAGCTGACACTTGATATTATATTGTATATGTGGAACCTTAGTGCTCTACAGTACCCCTCCTGGTAGCTGACACTTGATATTATATTGTATATGTGGAACCTTAGTGCTCTACAGTACCCCTCCTGGTAGCTGACACTTGATATTATATTGTATATGTGGAACCTTAATGCTATACAGTACCCCTCCTGGTAGCTGACACTTCATACCATTCATACCATTATATACTATCATGTCTATCATACCTCAAATCATCTCTCCAGATGCATGACCATGCACTTGTTTACGTATCTCTTTATTATGTCTTAATCATGTATTTGTATTTGTGTTTCTAAGACTTATGAACTGACGATGGAGCTTGACTCCAAAAACGTTTTCTCTTATATAGAAGTTATTGATTTTTGTGGTATTGTCTAAGACAATTTGTCTTTGCTTTTCAATTCATCCCCTAATAATAAAGATCTTAAAAAAGACGAATCTTAATAAATTTGTCTTAAAAAGCAAAGTCAAATCTTAATAAATTCATGCCTTAAGGCAATTTGTCTTTGCTTTAAAATTCTTGCCCTAATAATGTATCATGTTTCATATGACCATGATCCTGTCTTCCCCCAGCATCCACATCGCCGTGACGATGCCACACACACAAAAGGGCGTGGCCGAGCGCTTCGTGAATGACCTGAAGGAGGTGGCGGCAGAACTACAGGCTCTTCCTCCTTGTGATGGGGAGGGCAGCGCTGCCCTGTACGGCATGGCACAGAGCATCCCGGACCGCAGCATCGTTGAGGAGATCACGCGTACCTACCTCGACGTCACCTACGATACCAGTCCGCGTGTAGAGCAACCTACGATACCAGTCCGCGTGTAGAGCAGGGAAATATAGTACCTACCTCGACGTCATCTACGATACCAGCCCGCGTGTAGAACAGCCTACGATACCAGCCCGCGTGTAGAGCAGGGAAATTCATGAATATTCTCTTGAGTTATAGTAGCCAAAGGCGCAATTCGCATGGGTTAAATTGAGTTAGAATATCGGCTCATAGTTGAAAGACAAGTCTGGCAATCATGAATATTTTATTGATTGTTCGTCTGTTATTGTTGACCAGCCCGCGCGTCTAGCTGGGAAATTCGTAAATTTTCTCTTGAATTATAGTAGCCAAAGGCGAAATTTGCACGGCTGAAATTAATTTGAATGATGAGTTGAAATGAGTTGGCTCCTGAGTTGATGAAAGACAAGTCTGGCAATTATAAATGTTCTGTCGATTGATATTGATTTGTTATTGTTTAGCATAGAAGTCTGGGAGAAATAGGTTTTCATTTCTTTAAAATTAATTCTAATTATGACTCGAACCATTTTATTAACAGGATTCACGCAGAAATCTTGAAAATGCCGCAATATTCTAAAACCAACACAGTACATGTGTTAAACAATTTTTATCGGCTTTTTTAATGTTTTTTACGTTGCTCGTGGCGAAATGTACTGTTCTTTTACACATTTATTTTTTAGCTTTGTAAACAAAAATGAATTTATTTTTAATTTCTAAAGCACAGGTCATAAGTGAATTTGAATTTTATTTACATCAAATTTATGAAAGTAAATTGTTGCGGGTCCTAAATGGAAACAATAAAAAGTTTCTTGGAAATTTCATCAAGAGAGAGTGCCTTCCCCTAGAGCGTAGATTAGAAATTGGTTTTGAAATATGAAAAATTTATGTTGAGAAAAAGTTGTCTGTTGCACGATTCTTGTTGTTCTCGAAAAGAGGATAACAAAGGGATTTTATCTGCAGCGTTTACTCTCAGCAAATATAATATTATATATTCAGGCTGCCAGTGAAATGATGCCGCTGCTCCTAAAATAAAGTGAAAATGATGAGATTTGAGTGAGATATTAAAATAGAATGAATAACTTGAAAAATATTATGATGAGACTGACTGCAGCAATTGATGTATCGAGTGATGCATCATTTATTATCATGACAGTAATAACTGTTAAACTATAGCTCGTTTATTGTGTAAGAAAGATGATACCTGAGCGTCTTACTGGAACGCTTGTGCCACCCAACCTTGTGTGTTTGCTGTAGACATGACGCTTTGTTGGTAGGATTTATTTCACTCTTATTAATTTTTTATTTTTTTTTGACGTGTTATTCACGTATTTTTATACTGATAAAATAACATTCTTTATTATAATCTTTCATTTTCTCCGAAAAAGCCGCTAGTGCGGATTGCAAGCGACCTTTTTTTATGGTGTTTGAGCATTGAATCTGATTATAAAATTTTCTTATCAATGACAATATGAGCAATTCAGCAATGCCTGGGTCTGCCCGACTTAATTTTTTCGTGCGGTGTAGCACCATGACAATTTTTTCTTTAAACTTAATTAAATTATTCAGCAAGCCACACCAGAAAAACATGTTATCTGGTATTACTTGCGGTCAGCATTCATTCCTTACTGTACGGTATTAAATTTCCGTATATGTTACTTTTTCTTAGAGTTATAATTTTTATACACTTCTCTTATACACATCTATTTTTTTCGCTTGCGTTTTGTTGATTGCCGTTTTTTATATGTTGAATTTTAAAAGTATTAAATACGATGTTTTGTGCCAACAATATTTGACTGTTGCGTGATAGCGATTTTATTTTACACATATTTTGCTAAAGCTTCTGTGTGAAGAGGCGGTATTGAATGAAGAGTTCAGTCTTGTGAGTATTAGATACATTCTGTGGGTATGTATATTTTAAGTCATACAAACGGAAATTATTTCTTTACATTTGTATATTAAATAAGAGACGGGGCTTGTGGTATGGTTTTATGTTACATTATTATTCATTCCAAAAGCTTGAATAGATCCATAATTCATATATACCTACTCTTGGCTGAATAAGAGAGGTTCATATGAATGAACCACCGTAACCCTAATATTGTATTACATTTGTGGCCTTAGCTGATAATAATGAATGTAAGACGAGATTTTGTGATCGAAATTATCTAGAAAAATGTCTACGAATCAATCATGTTAATGAATAATAAATTTGTTTATGAGGTACACTTCATGCCTGTGATGTTCTTAGTTCTTTAAGAATCGCATTATATTCCATTTTATAGACATGCAATAAATATACTTTTTTGTGAAACTTGCTTTTGAACCTCGTTCTACGCTTCAATATGATGTTAAATGTGGTCTTTTAACAAATTTGTCCTTCTTACGTTCGAAATTGTTGAATAATTTTATTTTGTATCAATTGGAAAAAGAAGCAATTTTCTTTATTTATTTTGTTGAACGATCGCTGAATTCATGTATGGAACAGCCTTGATGAATGTGTATTAGCAAATGATTGTTCGATTGATGGCAGATAGATTGCAAGTCAGAACTCAAGGTTATCGAGTACGTGTGTCCGAAGATGATGAACGTTATCGCGTGTCCGCGTCTCTTATCAAATAATTATTCTCTGTATCTGAGTTTATCTTTTATCGTCTTATCTGCACGCTTATTTTGGTTTAGGTTCACTCGCCCCGAGATGGAGCTCGGTAACTGCACTCAATATTTGTTTGGTACAAAAAGATCCATCTTGATAAGATATTTTTGGTCTGTAGTTTTCAAAAATTTAGTGCAAAACTGCTAGCGTTCTCGGCATCTTTCTCATGTTCGAATCTTTTACATTTGTTATTCAGTCTATTATATAAATTCTTTTTTTTTACATTTCAAATAAAGTATTTGTTTACATATTAAATACAAGACAATGTGTGATTTCTGTTTGATTACAGAATTGAATCAGCTTCTTCAATGTTCAACATTTTGCATGCCACGAATGACATAGATTTTTTTACCATTGTTGCTCCATTCAAAATCTTGATGTCAGAAATGAATATCAGCGGCTGAGATAACTCGTCCTATGCTCAGGTGTTATGCGTCGTATCTGTGCCGTTATTTTATGTGGTATCTCCTCTAAAAATACCCTTGGTGATAAGCTATCAGGGTTGACCAATGCCACTGATGGGTATGGCAAGAATAGTTTATTGTAGCGTCACATTCTGTATAGTTTGTATGGAGCTTCACGACAGTCGCTGTACGCTTCCGTTAATGAACATGGTGAGTTTAATGTTTTTTTCTGCGTACGTTATCATTTTTTGCAATTTTAGTCAGGCTGTTGTTATGAGATCGAAGTTTCAATAATTTCACGATCAAGTCTGTGATTAGTTGTCATAAAATAAAAATACCCCAGGTTTTAACCCAATTATAAATCGATAGAAATCTCGTTTGTTTCTTTAATTTGTTATTTTTTTGGATTGTCGGTCTCAGTTGCCCAAGTTTTTGTTTAATTGCTATAAGTGTTCATTTATAAGCGCTCTTCAGTTTCCAATCGTATCAACGTTGATTATTCATTGTTATTAATTCGATGATATTCGCTCATTCAGCGGCATCGTCACTTGTTGCCGTCGCTAGGGACCTTATCAACAACACGTTTATCAATAATAGTTGATAATTTGTTGATTCCCACAGTTTTCAGCGGCATCATCACTTATTGCTGTCGCTAGGGACCTTATCAACGACACGTTTATAAATACTAGTTGATAATTTGTTGATTCTCACAGTTTTCAGCAGCATCATCACTCGGTGCCGTAGCTAGGGACCTTATGAACGACACGTTTATAGGGACCGTTTCAACGACACGTTTATAAATAACAGTTGATAATTTGTTGATTTCCACAGTTTTCAGCGGCATCATCACTCTGTGCAGTCGTCAAGGACCGCATCAACACTGCGTGTGAAGGGCAACCCGCGTGGAAAGTTGTTCTAGTGACCGCCGGGGGAACTTTCTGCCTCGTTGCCGTCAAGAATTTTTTATGGCAAGATGAAAGTGAGTGGAAATGAAATCATTTTAAATTTTACTTAATCTGCCTTCAATTTTGTGTTTAATTTTTGTACGTCAGAGACCACTTTCTGTGTAAAATATGTATGTTTGTTAGCCACTTTCTGTGTGAAATATGTATGTTTGTTAGTCATTTTGTGTGAAATATGTTTGTTAACCACTTTCTGCGTGAAATATGTATGTTTGTTAGCCACATTCTGCGTGAAATATGTATGTTAACCACTTTCTGTGTGAAATATGTATGTTTGTTAACCACTGTCTGTTTGAAAGAGCGATATTTGTATGTTCTTTTTTTGGTTACAAATTAAAAAATGAACTTCCTATGGCAGGATGACAATCATCACAAAAAACATATTTCGTTGCCCATAACATCAATAATGAGCAAACATTAGCCAATTTAACAAGGCATTAAAACCCCTTTTACCTCTTCGTCAAAAATGCTGACAAGATGTTATCCCTGATTTACTAACGAAAAGTTAGTAAATTATTGCTTGGACTGGGTGATTAACCCCCAATTTTGTGTGCAATGCTATTTTTTATTTTGCTATATTACCTTAATGAGATTTTCTGGAGGGATATGCTCTACGACTTGAAACGAGAACGGAAAGATTTTTGAACAAAAATTTTTAAATTTTCAGTCACAATTCTAATCCACCGAAATATCTTCATTAAGAGGAATATCAAAAATTGAAGCATGTAAAAAGAACTTTTGGTTAAGCGTGCCAGCGTCTCAGGGTTTATCGTCAATCAAAGGTCTTGTATGAATTCGAAATTCTGTTCAACTTTTATAATCGATTCAAGAAAACAAAGGATGAAGAAAATAATATTAATTAAGAGGAAATTATGTCGTACTTAGTAATAAATTTCATATATAAAATAATTTTTTGTTGTATTAACCGCTCTGGTGCTAGTCGATTTCACCAATTGTTAGCTCTGTCGTTCTTGCCTGTAAAATTCCATCAATATTAACGTTTAAATACGTGGGCGTATTATTTTTACAAGAAAGTATCTCGATCGAGAGGAACTCCTACGTTTCTAATCTACTTAAGATTCCAGTGATAATTTTATATTGAATTCATTATTAATCATTAATCCTAATTATTATTTAGAAAACGTCTGTCGGAACATTTGGGCCAATGTTATGTAAGTTTCGGGATCTTTTTAGCGCATTTTCTCATTTATGGAAAAAATGCACTATTGTGCTCGCCATGTCCGTCTGTCTGTTTGTCTGTCTGTCCGTCCGTCTGTCCGTGACCTCAAGTTTTCGTCGACGCTCTCTGTCACTCACTGCTATGAGTACTGAGTTATATTTTTTGTATCTATCTTTTATTTGCATTTTTTGCAGGTCTTTTCGTACGCTCGAAGTTGGCTCTCTTCTCGCTAATTAGAAAAATTCCTCAGGTCAAGAGGAAAATCGACGAAGAAATAGGAAAGGTAAAGAAATAGTATGAAAACCCTTGAGAAATAAAACTTACACATAAATTATTTATTCTTGCCAGCTGTGAACAATGTGTGTATTTGTTTGTGCGTATGTGTGTGTTTAACATTTGATATAGTTTGCTTAGAAATATTTGTAATTCATGGATGATTAGTTCACTTAACAGCAACTGTGTCGACCATGAGCTAGGATATTTTTGAGTTGGAAGGATGTCGTATTTAAATCTTACTTAAAAATGTCGTACGACATCCTTAATTTAAATCTTAAATTAAGGAGGTCGTACCGTAAATCTGCATACACCAATTTTCGAACAACTTCAAGGAATCTTACAACAATAGTCGAAGAAAAACTGAGAGTATCAGACAATCGAAAAATCTGCATTTAATTCAAATTAAATAATTGCATTTAATGATCTATAGTTGGAGTTGTAATTTCTCAATCAATGAGCTATATTTTGATAATAGAGATGATATTCATATAATCATATCAGATACAAAATTGGGTAACAAGTTAATAATTGGTCTGGAAGCCGCAGAATATTTTGCCACTAAGATGGTGCGTGTTGACGGATTCAGAGTGACTAAGTCGTCACTCGGTCACTCTAAACAAACAATTTGTTATGAAGGTAACGGCCGATCAAAATGTGCGTTTCTTGCCGGCATTATACCTACTGCCAGCAATATCCATCTCATTATTATACCTCCATTTTACCCATTATATCATTTAATTCTTTATACCTTCACCATAACAATTATGCTTCCATCTCACCATTATACCATCATCTTACCAATTACATGCTTCCATCTCACCATTACACCTCCACCATAACAATTATACCTAATAATGTCACTATTAACACCTCACAATTAAGCCTAATAATGTCACTATTGACACCACTAATTAAGCCTAATAATGTCACTATTGACACCTCACAATTAAGCCTAATAATGTCACTATTGACACCACTAATTAAGCCTAATAATGTCACTGTTGACACCTCACAATTAAGCCTAATAATGTCACTGTTGACACCTCACAATTAAGCCTAATAATGTCACTGTTGACACCTCACAATTAAGCCTAATAATGTCACTATTAACAGCTAGAGCGAGACATGCTGGCAGAGATGAACGAGAGCATCGACAACAGCGTCTTCATGACGGCGCTGCCTCCATGTGGCTGGAGTAAACAAGCCATCCTTGAACAAATTAACATCTACAGCAAATATGGTGCATATTTCTTCTATTTATACTAACTCTTACTAATTTGAAATAAACAAATTAACATCTAAACATCTACAGCAAATATGGTGACTATTTCTTCTATTTGTACTAACTCTTACTACTTTGAAATAGACTAATTAACATCTACAGCAAATATGGTGACTATTTCTTTTATTTATACTAACTCTTACTACTTTGAAATAGACTAATTAACATCTACAGCAAATATGGTGACTATTTCTTCTATTTGTACTAACTCTTACTACTTTGAAATAGACTAATTAACATCTACAGCAAATATGGTGACTATTTCTTTTATTTATACTAACTCTTACTACTTTGAAATAGACTAATTAACATCTACAGCAAATATGGTGACTATTTCTTCTATTTATAGTTTATACTAACTCTTAGAACTTTGAAATTTATTAGGAATGTGAAATGGGATGAATATTCCGTCAATTTAAATTAACTCTCATAACCTTGAACTACGTTCGATACGCCAAATATGGTCTTCTATTTACTTACTCTTACTACTTTGAAATAAACAAATTAACATCTACAGCAAATATGGTGCCTATTCATATTTATACTAACTCTTACTACTTTGAAATTCATTCGGAATGTTAAATATGATGAATATTTCGTCAATTCACATTAACTGTCATAACCTTGAACTACGTTCGATACGCCAAATATGGTCTTCTATTTATACTTACTCTTATTACTTTGAAATAAACAAATTAACATCTCCAGCAAACATAGTGCTTTTTTCTTCTATTTATAGTTTATACTAACTGTTACTACTTTGAAATTTATTAGGAATGCCAAATGGGATTAATATTCTGTCAATTTAAATTAACTCTGAGAACTTTGAACTACATTCGATACGTCATATATAGTGCCTATTTCTTCAATTTGTATTAACTCTTAGAAATTTTACCTTCATTCGTGCGAGTTGTTTTGTTAATTTGCAATTTGTTTATTTTTTGATTTTTCTAATCTCGATCAATATAATGTCTATGAATATTTTCTGATAATGCATGCGTTAGTGGCGTTAATCCAAACGTTTTAAGCTGTTTATTACGCATTTGAACCAATTTACGCACTAATAAATTATTGAATAATAAGTGAGAAATACATATATTGCAAGTGCAATGACATAAACGTATGAAATTAAGAGGACAAAAAAAATCATGCTTGGCAAAAAAAACAGACGTTGTCATTTCTGTGACCATCACCGAAGACAACTCGCAATTTCTTCTACCATTTCCGCGAAACTCGGCCTATGCAATATTTCTTGCATCTAATAAGTTTGTAGTATGTAACGTTGTCAACATTGCTTAGGCCGCTAGAACAAGCACCGATTCGGAACATCGCAGAATATTCTCTCAGCATGTTGAGGGTCTCGAACTTGAGCCTCATCACTGCTTCAATTTTGCGTTGCTTAACCACCCGGCAATGTTCAGGATTGACCAGAGCTGTCGCAGAAAGCTGGGATCGAACACACAACTCACTGCTTTATTTCTTATACTCTGAACTGTAAATATTGGGATAAATAATTAATGCGTATAGCAATAAATTGCTAGTAAGACCGATTATTCGTCACAGAAAATGCAGGGTTACCGCAATAACCTGGCGGAGACTAATAAAGTTATCGACGAGGAAGGCTGGTACAACTCAGGCGACGTGGCCCTCGTGGACGAGGAAGGCTACGTCCAGGTCGTCGACCGCGTCAAGGAGATCATCCGCCTTGAATACGAAAATGTTAGTGTTTATTTATTTTTTAAAAGCAGCGTGCATCAAGCTTGCAGATGAAACTTGATGCACGGTTAATCAAAAGCACTTTCTGGGGACTATGAGAGAAATTTTCATTGCTGTTGGTAAGTAAAATTGGGGTGCCACCCCGGGTTTTACCCCGCGTCTTTCGCGTATTGATACTGGTATCAGGCCAACTAATACTTAGATACCAGGAAATCGTGTTACGGGGGGTACTTTTTTACTTTTTCCATCATAACTCGGCAACGGCTGCTCCGATTNAATATATTACCAGCATATAAGCAGATACTTTCGTAATTTTATTATTGCAAGACGGCTAAATAATATAGGGCGGAATATGCTTATCATCCATAACTACTAACAATTTAGTTCACTTACATAGAATCATGAATAATTGTATCGCAAACCAAACTATTCTTACCATCCGCAGTCACGAAATTATAACACAGTTGAATTTCATGACAAATAAGCTCTGCAATTATTTAACGAATAATATTGAGAAAAGTGTGTATGAGCAGGAGAATATTATTTCACAGATATTTTTAATAATTATTATTCAGAAAATGCCATACCAAGAAATGGGTTGCGAAGATGGCAATAGAGTTGCACGATATAAATATAATTTACTTGTCAATAAATTACATTAGATAAAATAAAAGATTCCTACAATTTACAGTTATCTGAGATAGATAATTGGAGCGTGTGCCATGTAATTTGTTTTTGTCTGTTTCTGGTGCCCTCCCAACATGTGAGAATAGTTCAGTTTATGCTGAAAATATGATCCAAATTTCAAATCTTGACTCAAGTACTCAATGTTAATATATTTAAGATAACTCTCTCCTATCAATTGATGAATAAATAGAAATGTATAAAGAAATGATTTTTGCGGATTAATATTTTCGCGTATATCTACGGATATGGTATTTATTAAATAGGTGCGGTGTACTTGTTGAAAGGCATAGTAATGATGAATGTTTAATCAACTCCCGCGATCCAGTTTGTAGACCTTGCTCCAGCAATGGCTCAGTATCGGCAACATAAAGTAATGTCACAAAGCTCATTACTCAAGAAACCCCGTAAAGCTGTATCTTTTTGTCACGGAAAAGCACCGAAAGAACGAGGATATTCCACTCAAACGATGAAGCTTCGTTAATAATGATTCTTCGGTAATTTAAAAACGTTTTTTGGCCTCATGGGAATAAGTAGCGAATATTTCACTAATCGGCAACAAACCAGACTTATTTCATCATCACCGGCATCACGAGGTTAATTTGGTCGAATTCCTTATGTAATAACAATTTCCTTGTTATTAAATTTTTTATTATGAGCATGAAGTTTTATTTCACAAAAATTCAATGGACGAAAGTAAATTCGTTTTGCGTGACAATTACAGAAGCACAAATATAACAGGAAGAAATTTTTATCCCTTAAAAAAAGCCAAAATCAAAATGGTAAATCCAACTGCTCTCTAAAAATTGACAGGGAATGAAATAAAAAATATTATTACATATAATGATTTTAAATCAATGCGAGCGGATTCGTCGTATCGTGACTTAAGTTCAGACTCAAGTTCAGTACGAGACTCAAGTTCAGTACGTTAAAAGGTACGATGTCTCACTTCTAGGTTAATTTTTACATAATAGGGTACCGTTGAATTCAGTTTTGAAGTTCGTTTACATGGTTTCCGTAGGTAGGCTTTCTATTTCGAGAGTATTCAACTATCGATGAGAGATTTTATGAGTATGGGTTTTCATGTTAATTGAAGAAAAACTGATTTGATTGTTATTCCATTGCCGTTAATTTTTACCTGATGTCTCCGGCAACAGTGTTTTCCCACGTTTTTAATTTTTTTCGGGTTATATGATTTGTTCGATTGTTCATGATTTTCGGCCTCTGTACTTCGAGCCGCGGTTCGCGCGGGTTATCGCGAGGATGCGGTGTGCCCTTTTCGCTGTCGTATGAGACTTGTCAGGTTAACGACATGATAGGTGTTAACGATAGGTTGGGGATAGGACACCAGGTTATTTTATTGAATTTAACGCCTGAGGTATTCCGTTCCAGCCCGCATTTAGCTGATGGAATCTGGGGTTAAGTGCGGAGTGCCAGGTAATAGCCTAAACTACCTATTAAAATTGCAGCATAGACTATTTGCAGTTGAAAATGATCATCTCACAGGACACAGGTAATTTTTGAAAATTGTGGTTAAAAATAGGTTCTTTTTGTTATGATTCACTGAAAAAATGAGAAAATGCAAATAAAAATAAAGGGGTGAAACTGGCCAGATAAGACCGTAGCAGGACTGTGACGTGACGATGAGACGAACCTCTAAGGAGCCTTCATCGAAATGATGCCCATAGAGCGGGCGCGTCATCAGTGATAAGCAGTAGTCGACTTTAAGTCTTCGAGCCCTTCGATGCAGTGAGAAGAAATTAGGAATTAGTATTGATTCAAGGAAGTTACGGATCCATCATACTCGTCTAAAGAGGAAACTCATTTGAAAATGGAAGTAAAAACACATTTGCCAAGCAGCAACTTTGTCAACCGCTGCAAAAAACTTTTTAAAGCTGTAAAAAAATAACTAGAAGAATAACAAATAGCTGAAAACTCACCTGCTGAGCATTGAAAATGGGGTTATCAGCTGATGGCAATTATGGTTTGTGAGATATAAAAGAAGCTATTGCAAGCTGTGAAAATATGATTAGTAGGCAACTACTAGTTGATGGCGAAATGATTTTTAAAGTTATTTACACTTATTTTAATGTCAATAGTTTTTAATTATTTCCCAGTGGGTAGTTGGTACATACGATAAAAAATTACCTGCTGTTTTCATGTATCAGTGAATAAATTTATTATTTTGTTCATATAGTCGTAATACGTGACCCAGTTTTACGATGTTTAAGTGGGCGAGAATGAGAATAGTTCAGTCAGGGATGCAATTGCTTGCGACGACGCTTCATCAGACCGTGGTGTTCTGTAGTTATGGGTCAGTTACTGATAGACCTTTGGCAAGAGGTCTTTTTCATATGGTCAAATTAAAATTATCTTTGAATCCCTCGAGATACTGGATATTGTATTCTAATATGTTGAGTTTCTATCACATTATGAAACAAGAAGTATGTCTTTCCACTAAGTAAAATTGTGAAAATCAACTCGCTGGGAAACGCAGAAGTCTTAAAAATAATTCAGTTACTGCTGCAATTATGATCTCGTACAGTGATATATTTCGACGTTTTCAGTGAGTGCGGTACGGACTCCAAAATTTAAATTACTATTCAGCACTAATTATATTCATTTGATTTTCAAATATTTTTGAACCCATATGCGTTTCGACGCAAAGGGTTATAGTAGAGAATCTAAGCACGCTCTCAGAGTTGCTGATTAAATTGCGTTGCTTGCTTATATTAACACTACTTAATGGGGATCCTTCGCAAGCTTTCATACCATGAAAGAATTTATAACAGATGTTTTTTAATATATAACAGATTTTCATAACACGGCCGCAATGTTGTTCAACGTTGGTTCGTTAAACTGCTTGAATCTCCATCTTTCCCTTCACAGGGCCGCTGAGTTGTCTGTGTGCACGCAGAGCGTAGGACGCAAGAGGCTGCTCCCGGGACTCTAACGGATGTTCCTGTCTCTTATACACATCTAGATGTGTATAAGAGACAGACTCACAATCACCGTAGCATGACTCACGATCACCGTAGCATGACTCACGATCACCGTATCATGACTCACGATCACCGTAGCATGAATCACGATCACCGTAGCATGACTCACGATCACCGTAGCGATATATACAAAATTAACATAACATAGTGGAAGTGGAGGGAGAGGGGCTTCTACAGCACACCGACACGCGTTTGTTTATACTCTTAACATAACATTACATAGCGATGTCGGCGCAGAAGAGTAGGCCTGATGTGGCCTGTCGCCGAATCTTGAACTTTTCGTGCCTTGTTCACAGAAGATCTAAAATCGTGCCATTTGACCGGATCTATTCAAGACTGACGAAAGTTTGAAATAGCTACTAGACTTCCACCGGGTTCGATTGGTGCTAGGCATTTTAAGTTTGAACATACATTTTTCCATAGCTTTATCTAGTCTGTTCTTGAACGCGTTCATACTTGGAGCGCCAACGATGTAGTCAGGGAGGCTGTTCCACATGTCGGTGATTTTAAGTGAGTAGAAATGTTCACAAGGAATTTAAAAGCAAAGAAAACTCCAAGCAAATTCACCATATCGATATTGAAAACGTTTCGATGGTGAATTTGCTTGGTGTTTTCTTTGCTTTTAAATTCCTTGTGAACTTGCGATATAAGCAGACTCATAATATAAGAAGAAGTGTTGTCGCTTGGACAAGTTGCAGCGCAGTTTTTTTAGTTTAAAGCCGCGTGGCCCCTGTAGTGTTGGTTCTTGTTTCAAATTCTAGTAATTCTTCGGAGACCTTGTGTAAACCATGAGTATACTTGTATACTTCAATGAGGTCGCCACACAGACGTCTATAACTGAAGCTTAATTGGAAACTTCATTATCTTTAATCTTTCGTCATAAGACTTGCCATCAAGCAAGGAATTATCCTTGTTGCACTTCTTTAAATATTCTCTAATAAATTTCTGTCCTTTTCAAATCTCGGTGACCACACAACGTTTCCAAACTCTATGTTCGGGCGCACGACAGCAACAAACAACTGGTTCATCGCTTCTGCATCTAGGAACTCGTAAGAGCGTCTGGTTAGATCTTAATATGAGTTAATTGTTTTGGAGGCCGCGTTATAAATTAAACGGCCGTGGAAAGTATGCGCAGTGAGACGGCTTCATCGGCGAACTAGTGCGCATGACGGTCTTAACTAATGAGTTAACATTATTGATTCGTGTACAATTAACATACTTCGAGACAAATACAAAGCCCAGCTATATTGAATGAATACATGGGTGTGGGCGCTGTATCGAGGAACTGTGACACGGCTAACAATTTCAAGTTTATTGTATACGGCGGAGGCACCTGGTTAGCCATGCATTAAAGGAACTGTGAAATTTGCACAGATATTTTAATGCGGGCATGAATCTAAGAAATGCTGGGCATATTTTCAAAATAACGATCACACCCATAACCCCTACCACCACTTGATTGACAAGTCCTGACCAAAAGACCAGGAAGTGACATCGGTAGATAGAAATGGCGTCAATGTTTCCAAAAACATCACCTTTTTATCCAAGAATTTACTTTACAAAACACACACCCAAATCTTTCTGAAGAATAAATATATAACCACGTACTCAATGAAACCGGTGCGCGGGGAAACACATTTTCCTCGTTACTCTCAAGCAAATAGATATACTTTAAATACTCTTCCTGCGAAAATCATTCGTATTCCTATACAACATTACTGAACACATTTCTTTAACGCATTGTTCTAGTGAGTAGTGGCTCCATGACTAAGGTATTCTTACTCATACTGGTCGCGCATCAACAGCACACAGCTGGCTGTGGTATCACGACTACACCGACAGAATATATCTTTCTATACCAAACTTGCTCGACAAAAAAACTGATAATCACAAGCGATATTATCACTTAATTCGTCAACGCTGTAACAGATATGTATTAGCATTCCAAAATTACACAATTATCGCCAATACGCCCTTGGCTGCTCTAGGGACAGAGTGTTTGATTGCGCGTAATAGGCAACTGTAAAATTCTAAACGGTTGAAATAAAAAGTATGATATTTATCGCCCATTCTTGTTTCTGATAAATTTGATTTCTTCGAACAAATAATCTATTTATATATTAACCTATGAGCCGTTTTCTGGGCAAAATTTGAATTATTTTCACTTGTGTAAGTTTCCTTTTCTGCTCAGGGTAACCATTTTAGTTCAAAAGTTTGAACATTCATTTAAGTCATAAAGAAAATAGGAGTTGAGATTCGTTGATGAGGTTCCCAAGTATCCAAGCTAGTGAATCAACCTCAAAACGGGGATTTTGCCAACAATATTCGCCTCTCAAGACTGGTGCGCAATTCCAAATTTGAAATATGACAAGGAAATAAAAGTTATTAAATCTGTTGGAGTTAAACATTGGCACGGCATATGAATATCACCTTCACGGAAGCCTTATTTTCAATATATATATAAGTTTAATTTAATGAATCATTGTGAGACAACCTATCAACTGTACCGTTTTCCACTTTAAGGCTATAAATTACGAACAAAAACTGCAATCATGTAGGACTGCCTTGCGGACAACATGGTAGCCTTGTTATCGGAAATGTTATATGTGAATTTTCCCATGTTATATCTATGTGAATTTGTGTAGAGCTTGCATATAAGTGTCTGTGATAAATTTGATATTCTATTTTTTCCGAAAAAGATATTTCTAAATTAAGCTCACCCTTCAAGTTTCCACGTGCATCAGCATTACTACAATAAACACTTATAATAAAACTTAGATGTATAACATCAGTCAGAGTCCCGGGAGCAGCCTCTAGCGTCCTACGCTCTGCGTGCACACAGACGACTCAGCGGCCCTGTGAAGGGAAAGATGGAGATTTAAGCAGTTTAACGAACAAACGTTGAACAACATTGCGGCCGTGTTATGAAAATCTGTTATATATTAAAAAAACATCTGTTATAAATTCTTTCAAGGTATGAAAGCTTGCAAAGAATCTCCATTAAGTAGTGTTTATATAAGCAGGCAACGCAATTTATTCAGCAACTCTGATAGCGTGCTTAGTACATCTTGCATTCGATTCTCTACTATAACCCTTTGCGTCGAAACGCATATTGGTTCAAAAATATTAGGAAACTAACAGAATAGAATATCCGCTGAATAGCAATTCAAATTTTGGAGTCCGTACCGCACTCACTGAACACGTCGAAATATATCAATGTACGAGATGACAATTGCAGCAGTAACTTAATTATTTTAAAGGCTTTTGCGTTTCCCAGCGAATTGATTTTCACCATTCTAATTAGTGGAAAGACATACGTGTTGTTTCATAATGTAATAAAAAAACTCAATATATTAGAATACAATATCCAGTTACTCGAGGGATTCAAATATAATTTTAATATTATTATATTAAGGATACTGCTTGCCGATAGTCTAACAGTAACTGACCCATAACTACTGAACACTACGGTCTGATGAAGCGTCAACGCAAGCAATTGCATCCCTGATTGAACTATTCTCATCCTCGCCCACTTAAACATCGTAAAACTGGGTCACGTATTATGACTATATGAACGAAATATTAAATTTATTCATTGATACATGAAAACAGCAGGTAATTTTTAATCGTATGTAGCAACTACCCCCTGGGAAATAATTAAAAACTATTGACATTAAAATAAGTGAAAATAACTTTCAAAAAATCATTTCGCCATCTACTAGTAGTTGCTTACTAATCATATTTTCACAGCTTGCAATAGCTTCTTTTATATCTCACAAACCATAATTGCCATCAGCTAATAACCCCATTTTCAATGCTCAGCAGGTGAGTTTTCCACTATTTATTATTATTCTAGTTATTTTTTTACAGCATTAAAAAGTTTCTTGCAGCGGTTGATAAAGTTGCTGCTTGGAAAACGTGTTTTTACTTCCATTTTCAAATGAGTTTCCTCTTTAGACGTAACTTCCTTGAATGAATCCTATTTCCTAATTTCTTCTCACTGCATCGAAGGGCTCAAAGACATGAAATCGACTACTGCTTTTCACTGATGACGCGCCCGCTCTATGGGCATCATTTCGATGAGGGCTCCTTATAGGTTCGTCTCATCATCACGTCTCATTTCTGCTATGGTCTTTATAAGTCACGATACCACGAATCAGCTTCCATTGATTTAAAATCATTATATGTAATAATATTTTTATTTCATTCCCTGTCAATTTTTAGAGAGCAATTGGATTTACCATTTCGATTTAAACTTTTTTTAAGGTATAAAAATTTCTTCCTGTTATATTTGTGCTTATGTAATTGTCACGCAAAACGAATTTACTTTCGTCCATTGATTTTATGTGAAATAAAACTTCAGGCTCATAGTGAAAAATTTAATAACAAGGAAATTGTTATTAAATAAGGAGTTCGACCAAATTAACCTCGTGATGCCGGTGATGATGAAATAACTGAGTCTGGTTTGTTGCCGATTAGTGAAATATTCGCTACTTATTCCCATGAGGCCAAAAAACGTTTTTAAATTAGCGAAGAATCATTATTAACGAAGCTTCATCGTTTGAGTGGAATATCCTCGTTCTTTCCGTGCTTTTCCGTGACAAAAAGATACAGCTTTACGGGGTTTCTTGAGTAATGAGCTTTGTGACATTACTTTATGTTGCCGATACTGAGCCATTGCTGGAGCAAGGTCTACAATCTGGATCGCAGGAGTTGATTAAACATTCATCATTACTATGTCTATCATCGAGTACACCGCACCTATTTAATAAATACCACATCTGCAGATATACACGTAATTATTAATCCATAAACATTACTTTTTTACTTATATTTCTATTTATTCATTACAAGAAATAAGAGAGTTATTTTATATATATTACTACTGAGTACTTGAGTCAAGATTTGAAATTTTGATCATATTTTCAGCATAAACTGAACTATTCTTACATGTTGGGAGGGCACCACAAACAGACGAAAACTAATTACATGGCACACGCTCCAATAATCTATCTCAGATAACTGTAAATTGTAGAAATCTTTATTTTATCTAATGTAATTTACTGACAAGTAAATTATATTTATATCGTGCAACTCCATTGCCATTTTCGCAACCCACTTCATGGTATGGCATTTTCTGAATAATAATTATTAAAAATATCTGTGAAATAATATTCTCCTGCTCATACACACTTTTTTCAATTTTATTCGTTAAATAATTGCAGAGCTTATTTGTCATGAAATTCAACTGCGTTATAATTTCGTGACTGCGGATGGTAAGAATAGTTTAGTTTGCGATACAATTATTCATGTTGTTATGTAAGTGAACTAAATTTTTAGTAGTCATGAATGATAATCATATTTCGCCCTTTATTATTTAGCCGTCTTGCAATAATAAAATTACGAAAGTATCTGCTTATATGCTGGTAATATATTCGAGAGTAGCCCTGCCTCTGCCCGGCAACGCCACTACGTGTAGGACAGCGCAGACGCAACTAAAGCAGCGCTATGGTAATATGTTATCTCACTTATTTCTTTGAGTGTATCGTTCAATTTAGAAGAAGGCGGGTACGAAACCTCGACGTTCGTAATTCGCGGACCACGCCATGAGTGCAACTTTATGCCTCGAAGAGTATAACTTTTTGTCTTGCCGGATTAGTTCAAACATAATTTAATTCTGCGGTGTCAGCTTTTATTAAACCATATTGAATTTAATACGATTCTTAACAACCCGGCCACCTTATCGAATTCACCCTAAATTTTCACGAGCACCGGCAAGTTTTGAACCCTCCAACTCGTTGCTCCAATCTTCATCAACTTAAACTACTCGGCAAAAAACGAGCTATTATTTCCCTAAACGGACAGAAACTCAGTTATTCTTTTATGTGTCATTGACAGCTTCGCTTGCAAATTTCCAGTAATGGTTTTCGTAACCTATAAACAAATATGGTGTGCGAAATATGTTACTAAATCACTCGTTGGCATCCCCGAGTATCGTTGCCACGTGTGCGACGATGCATTTGTTAGAAGCGAGTCTGTTGGGAAACACGGGAAAAATGTACGAGTCCACCAAAAAGTTTAATTTTTTTATGTAAAAAAGTTTCTTTACAAAAATTGAATGCCAAAAGAAATGATGAAATATATAAATCAGAAACTTACTTCCCTCGTAAGACATATCTGCCATGTTGTATAATATATTGTTATGCGATAATATAACATATAAAATACTCCAAAGCTACCGCCGTTCAATAACAACTGTTGAATGTGGTTCAATAATTATTTATGCGCAAATAGTTTGTATGAGAAAAAATTAAAAGAATTTCGAAGCACTGAGATGCATTCCCATAAGGAATATAATTCACCAAGTTATGATATAATTGGCTTAGTAGCCAGTGGAGCACAATCGCCGGCATAAACATTTGACCTCACGATGTTAGTTTGGCCGAGTTATTCAATGATTTTAGCATTGGGAAATATGCTTCGTTTTAACAAATATTTGAACATCAAATGCTTCTGCATGACCGAGCGATTGAAATTCCGTGGTTTTCGGACAAAGGCGCCTCATCGAGTCGCAGTTGCCGATATAGCGCAAGAGCGATGCCCAATCTTTGCTTACCAATTAGAGTTCCGTACGTCATATATTATAAATTCTCGCAGGACGTACGCAATCAAATTTCTTTCTAATGCATCCAAATTTCACAACGTAACTCTAGACGCTTCATAACTCTCGGATTTACAATCAGCTTTAACTAAAGATACTTACTTTGCATGAACATGCTATCGTTATCGACATTGCTTCATATACATGACTACGGAATACTTCGGATTATGAAGATCCCCCACAGGCAATTGCATCCCAGACTGAACTATTCTTACCTTCTGCCCCTGCCGTCACAAATATTATTACGCAGCTTAGTTCAGTATCATGACTACTAGCAAATAATAAAAGTTTGTGAGTTTGTCGATGTAACGCCAAACCAACCCGGAATTAACAAAAATCTAGTCATTTTTAATAAGGCATCGCCTTCTTGATGTCTCCTTTTAGCCACCTAGACGTAGTAAACTTTTTAGTGCGATAGGATTTCAGGATTTCTACAAATTTTTCGATTCCCGCGGAGTTTCTATCAAAAAATCAATTATATGTCACCCGATCAAGCGCTCTAGCTCATATTGCAGCATTATTGCAGTCAATATTCCCATTCCACCTTATTAACGAACAGGTACTATTGATTAGCACGAGTTTGACTACTGCCCATGTATGTTGGATTTACCCATGCCCATGTTGTTGGACATTCATGTTATGACATATCATAAGGTGCAATCATCAGATAAATTAATAAAATAATCTGCTTAGGCGAGCGCAGCTTGGATTTTCATAATATTATTATCAATTTTCAATCTAATAAGTTATTGTCTATCACCAGAAAAGAGGTCTCGTATAACTATTTTAGACTTCAAGACTATTATGAGAGAGATCCCGGCTCACATCTTTTCTTAATTTGAATTGCAGATTGAGTTGCCGCGAAATACATAAACAAACACACAGCCTTTTGTTTTGTCCGCGTAGTCTTGATACTAAACTGAGATGCGCAATGATGTTTGCGATGACAGCGGTGAGAATAGTTCAGTTTGGGATAGAATGGCCTGCTGAGATTCTACCCGTGACCGGAGTATTCAGTAGCTGTGAATAGGATGCAACGCTTGTCTGCCACTATGAGATTGGGTATCAAAACGCTGTATGCTATTTTAAGTCTCAATCCTGCGCACAGTAAAGCGCATAGGGTTAACGTTAAAGATTGATGTATCTTTCATTGTGCGAAGGTTTGATTGACGCACCTCGGAACCGCAAAATATTCGAATTGATTGCTAATGTAATACGTGGACATCGCTGCTGCCCAGCCTCTTGAAGAGGCGTTTTTTTCCAACCGCCGCGGACATTTTGATCGCTGGGTCATTCAAAAGCATAAGACATTTTTTAAAACAAAGCATGTTTTTCTTTAATGAAAACATTGAATAACACATGTAGTGAAGTTTCCTATTATACAAAGAGCGCTTGGACCAATGTCTATTTAGTGATGATCTTCGCAAGCCTCTGTTTCAAGTAATATTTTATTCAAGAATATATTCAAAATATAAAATAATATTTGTAACATGACAGCTGCTGGACGATAAGCAGATTATTGGCCAAATTTTTGTAATAATTTTCTAATATTTAAGGCTATGATAGCAATTTGTGCTGCAAAGATGTCGCGAACTTGTAAGTGATTAATATATGTTCGATGGGAAATGTTTACCTCTGAATTTTGCAATATCGTGAGCTCTGGAGTGGTTGACATGTAATCAATAACTGAATGTAATCTTCAAAAATTCCCACAACCTCATATTGAACTATTTATACCAAGTGAGTTTTCACGGAGATGAAGAATAAATATCAACTACTTGCTGATATACTTATTCAAATTAAGTTAATAAATTAAATCACATTTTTTAACACGAATGAATAAAATCTAGAGAAATTCAAATTTAGTTCGCGAAGGAACATCTTTAATTTAAAATCTAATGTCCTGGACAATGGAACACTGTTTCCAGCACACGCAAAAATACAGGAATTTATTTGTTAGATGGCTTCATGCATACGCTTCCTCTTCGTTTGAATCTCGGTTATTCGGCTTCATATTTTAGTGTAGCTTCATGTATACTTTATTCTATTTACACCCGAAAGATAAAAAGCCAACTCATACATAACTACTGAACACCACCAATTTTAAGGATATATATATTGCATCTAATTCTAATCTGAACACCACCAATTAATAAGGATATCTATATTGCATCATGGACGACAAGAAAACAACTCATGTATAGCAATTGAGTTTTACCTGCCGATTTTTGAAACGCCGAATTGAAGTCGTCGAACCCACTGGCTTAAAGAGGATTTAGAGTTCAGGTAATTAAAAAAATCAATTCAAATAAAGGGGTGATGAACTTTGAATGATATTTACTGCGGGTGATATTCACAGCTCCCTTATTACATATTGTCAGTTGAAATAGTTTATTTACCTCTCGCCAACCCTCAGCGCCATCGGTTGAAAAACCGGCGGCTAGGCAAAAAAATTTTCCATGCTATCTTTTCACGTGATTCAAATTATTTCGCAAAATTATTAAGAAACAGATAGCGATTGCTTTCGATAACAACCCAAACTCTCTCCCCTGGTCGCGAAAGTTTACTGGTGAGGGATAAGTAGAAATTAATTACTTCCTTGAATGTATTTCAGTCATGAGCGTCACGATTCATAGACATGATAAACAGCGGATCTAATGCAGCACGAGTTCGTGAAAGTGTTGAAAATTTGCTAGATCTAAAAGAAGCTTTTTCAAGCTATGAAAATATAGGTACGCTAAGCTAGGTATAGGTACTCTTCAATTGGTTATTTGATGTATATTCAATTTGGAAAATTAATTTCCAACCCTTCAATTGAAGTTATTAAACATTTAATTACCTTACTCAAATCGCACTGCCTCTCGTGGGTTCGAAACAATGTAGGAGAATGCTTATTACTTATAACTCGCTGAACTTTTTTCAACGACTACAGAATGAGTAATTTCTAAATACAATACAAAATATCTGTTGGTCGTGTATCAATGAATAATTCTATAGTTTCTTCGTGTGGTCATGATACGCAACTAAGCTGTACGATAACTGTTCTGTGGTGGGAATAGTTCAGTCTGGGATACAACTACTTCGAAGACACTCCATTGGACCGTAGTGTTCAGTAATAACTTATAGGATACAATGGGGTATCCAATTTGAAGAGTTATATGTAGTTTTATCAATAAAAAAATGTTTTATGCTCTAGGGCTGACGCTGCTCAGCGAAGAGGATCAAGAATGCTACTTCGTGGAAGAGTGGATCCAATCTTATTTTAGCGAGCGGACCTATACTGCGTGCAATTCTGACTGAGGGTTACACGCCATATGAGTTATTAGACAATCGCCTCTCGTGAGGCGGCTGTGTCGGACTGGTGCCATCCTCAACCGTTTGGCCATTAAAAAGCATTAAATTCTCAACCAATTCTGCTGAGAAAATTTCATTCTTAAAAATGACAATATTTCGCAACAAAAAATGACCGTGGAACAATGTTGGAAGCCCAATACTTTCATATCAAACAAAACAATTTAATCCTAACTTATATTTGGATCTTAAACAAAATAACAAAAAATTTTTTCACAAATATGATCATTTCAGAACAGAATTTTGAAATTTTCTATCATTCCTTAAACGTCTTGATCGCTCCGTTAATGATGGCAACAATAATATGCATGTTAAACTGTTGCTGGACGTACAGTATAAGTTAAGCTTTCTGGATGCATGCATCAACAATTTCTTCATTATTGTAACTGCAGCTTTTTTCCTCCTCAAATGAAGTACACGGATTGGCGACAGGCAGTTAAATGCGCACCCACCACCGTGTGTACGAAGATATAATAAATGTGACAGCATTGCTACGATTGCTACAATATGTTAGAAGTAAGTGTCAGTGAACCGATTTGACATTTGACTTCATGTTATCATCCACGTTGACTGCACTCAACTGACAGATTCGAGGTGACATTAAGCAGTTTGACTACAAATAAAACTTTATTAAGCCAAAGTGATATTAGTAATCAATGATATGGGCCACACAAGTAAATATTTCAACTATTTATTCAACAATTTAACCGATCTTTAATAATTAA
>NW_025935313.1:0-1276 GCF_000764305.2 Hyalella azteca | reverse complement strand
CTGATGAAGCGGCCTAGATTCACATTCAATTTCTAATTAAATTGAACACATGGACATATTTCTGTTCAAGCTAAATATAGCATAATACAAATAAAAATTGTGGAGTCTAAATCGATTCTAAAAAATTTATAAATATGGGGTAAACTCGGTGTCTAGAGATGGTTCAGTTTGTGTGGGCAACCTCCATTTCAAAAACCCCCGCCCACACTCAAAAAAAAAAGGTAAATATTATCATCCTGCGCCAATAAGGAAAAAGTTATTCCAGTTAAGGACAAAATAGTGTGCCCGTTTTGTTTTTCCGTGAGCAGCAACCTGCTGATCTCTATCATTTGAGTAGCGGTACAAGTCATCCCGTCACAATAGACGCCATAAGTAGAACTGCTGAATTTTTCCGCGGAGAAAACGCGGTAAAATTTGGCATGGAACGTTGATCCTCGCATGACGTCCACGCAGATACGCTGTGGGGTAGTGCATTTGTTAGCCTGCACGTTGATAGTTACGCATCACGTTAGGCATCATGTTAAGCATCATGTTAGGCATCATGTTATAGGCATCATGTTAGGCATCATCATGATTGCGCTCGTTTTCAACAGCGGACCTCGTCGTACCACCTACACGTCTGTCTACCGTCGGCGACAAAGCGTTCCCGGTCGCCGCCGCCGGAACCTGGAAATTTGGAACAGTCTGCCGGCTTGCGTAACTTCGGCTCCTTCGTTGCCGGTGTTAGCTTTTCCCTTCATATATTTTTAACTTTGATGTCTTGCACAGTACGTGAAAATCGTTACTCCGAAAAATAATTTGGAGGTATTATCAGATGGAAAATATCGTTAAGTGTCTACTGGGATAACTGTCGGTTCATTTAAAGCCGAATTTGCGTTATGTCAATTATTGGGTGCTGGAGAGATTCGTCGCCGCCTAAAGACGGAACTATTTCATATAGCCTGTGAATCTAGTGCTTAATCATTTTATCCGTTCTCATCCTTTCTTGTGTCTATTTATTTTTCGCTTGCTATTAATCTTATATCTGACGTGCCCTCGAAGTTAGTTTGAATCAGACGCCACGATAAATGCTTCGTAGAATAATAATAATAATGTTGATCGTTAGGCCTCAAGTGGATCATTAAGTCTCATGTTGATCGTTGGGCCTCGCGTTGATCGTTAGGCCTCACGTTGATCGTTAGACCTCAAGTGGATCGTTAGGCCTCACGATGATCGTTAGGCCTCACGTTGATCGTTAAACCTCAAGTGGATCGTTAGGCCTCACGTTGATCGTTAG
>NW_025935312.1:0-325 GCF_000764305.2 Hyalella azteca | reverse complement strand
TGGTGGAATGGTATGAGGTGAAGTGGTATGCTTGTGTGACGGAATACAATTTTTGTGGATTATCTTTTTTTTTGAGAACATTGTTTCGCTTATGATTTTAGTTAAGGATTTAATTTATGTATGACTAAGCAATGCGTAAACAACTATTTATTTCGTGACCGTAATATGGAATCTCGTCTAGCTGGGGTGTTTGTAGGATTTAGTTAGTGTCTTGGGACGAGACAAGATGTTATGCTGCCTGGCCCGGGTCTCTAGGATATAAAGGCGGTCTAGGCAGTTGACGGCGTGTTAAATTCAGTAAGGTCCAAGGAAAGCTTGATATTTT
>NW_025935311.1:0-266 GCF_000764305.2 Hyalella azteca | reverse complement strand
TCTCGTCTCGGTATCGTCCCGGAATTCCTCGGTAAGGCTGAATATTGTCCCGGTTTTTATTGCGAACCGGGACAGAGCCTGTTGTCTCGTCTCGAATAAAAAAATACCAAACGCAGGAGTCTACGTTTTATTGCCTTCAGACCCGAATAAAAGGCTATAAATCCATGTAAAATCATAAAATGTCATTTATATACGTAGGGCAAACGCAGGGTTAAACTTTCATCTACTGAGGGTAACTCTAGTTACCATGCCTACACATAGGAATA
>NW_025935310.1:0-344 GCF_000764305.2 Hyalella azteca | reverse complement strand
CTTGAAAACATCCTAAAACTCATCAAGCCCAATGGTGCCATATCTATTTGTGGCATGGCCCTTTCGTCCAATATTAACACCAGCGTCTTTCCTTTCATTCTCAGGGGTTTGTCACTGTATGGAATAGATTCGGCCGAGGCTCCGAAAGCCTGGAGAGAAGAACTTTGGGCCAAATTGGCAAGCCAATGGAAACCAGAAAATTTGGATACCATTTGTAAAGAAATAACATTGAACGAAGTAGATTCAGAAGTACAAAAAATCTTGAAAGGTGAGCAAATAGGTAGGGTTATTGTGAAAATTCAAGAATAATCAATATTGGTTATCCGTTGCCCGATTAAAGTAAA
>NW_025935309.1:6647-8319 GCF_000764305.2 Hyalella azteca | reverse complement strand
CTTGCTGGTGATTGACTGACATAAATGAGAAGAATGGACTAACATTACTTACTGACTACAAGTTACGGGACGATCCCGTATGTTACGGTCGGGTTTACGTTAGTTTCCCCGACAGCGCGCCTCCTAACACCATTTTTACAGCTACTTATAACGGTAGCATTCACTCGCTCCCATGCCAAACCTGGAACAGACTTAACTATTTTGATTTCCTCGCGATGAGCCTGAAAGCTTCTGAGTCTGATTGTGGTGTCACCTATATATATTTTAGGGCGATGATTGTCAATTCTGTCATAGCGATAAATAATGGAAGACAAAAATTCAGATGGTGAACGCTACCTATCCATTAAGATTTGTTAAATAATCAATAAACTTCAACAATAAGCATTACAAGATAATCTACTACAATCAACTAAAATATTTTCATGTTATTATAATCACAGATTATTTCGTCGGATTTAAACCTGAGAATAAAATGTTTCGATGCTAGAAAAACACGTAACTGCGTTATCGTGGCAATTTCGCATAAGCCTATGCTGTAGATTTCCCTGCATCTTGATTATATAGACAATGACACGCTGCGTGGCTTAAACAGGAACTAACATATGTATATTTTGCAAGTGTTTGAAATTTTGATGCCGATAGGTTTTCATGCATATAAAATATTAAAGAAAAATGGTAAGACAGTACATAGCATTTCATATTAATGTACGCGAATCCCATACTGTCAAATTGAGCCCATATCTTTTTCTCCATATCTGTACGTTCCAATTTGTTTTCTTTTTGCTTATCTAGCAGCAAGAAAACAGGCTCCACTTTACTGCACCAGATCAACAGAGATCAACTTCTGGCAAAGCAAAAAATATTATTCAGGCATACATCACCATATTTCGATTCAAATCAACGCTTTTTGGAAGACATGGAAGCTTTCCGAGCTTGAATGCTGTTTTATGAGAAACAGATTTAGCCCCACCAAACCGCCTCATGCTTGCTGGTCTTGAAAAATTCGAAAAAAATTCAGAGTCAAGACTTGCTTAGCATTCAAGCAGACTTTACTTTGCAATGAGACGGTGAACTTTTTGCCTTGCTGTCTACTAGTAATGACAAACGACAATCGTACTGAGCTAGTTATTATGCAGAATATGCTTGTCGAAATTGGAAAAAGTATTTTTATGGCATTTTGAGATGAAAAACGACATGAAGAAAAATATGTATGTAGAAAAATAAAATGCTAAGATTAGTGCTGCCTTCTGCTGACGTGAAATGAACCTTGAAGGCAGGACTCATAAAATGAAACATTACAACAAAACGAGCGCTAAGTTTTGCTTCCTCTCCTAGTTTCGATTTTTCAGTTTATTCTGCAATTAGATTTGAATTGTTCGCGTCTGTACTCAAAGTAAATACTTCATGTTTTCATTGAAGATGTCAATAAAATATAAATTTGGTAACTTCTTTGGCATTTTGCCAAAGGTCATTTGTTCCTTGATGTACAAATGAAATAATTATAAAATTTTAAGTTTATTAATTTTAATTTAATGACATTATGACAAATTAAATATAAATAAAAAATATTTGAAAATTTTACATTACTTAAATTATAATAATTATTAAAAAATGACTGTAGAAGTAGATGCGCGTTTTCCGACTGCTGATATGTTCACCACCTACCATACAT
>NW_025935309.1:0-5277 GCF_000764305.2 Hyalella azteca | reverse complement strand
AATTTCAGTTTACTTGTCATCAATCATTTGTATAAATATTTGGTGTTCCTCCATCGTACGCGTTACGTAAATTAATAATGAGTAAAATTTAAAATCGACAAGTCCAAATTTTAACACATATTTGAGCCAAACCGATGATTGGTCAGAGATACTAGTTCCGTGTGTAGTTATTTTGGTGCAGTTGGTATCCATTACAAGAATTATCATTAAATTAGACTGATGCAAAATAAATTCACAATTTTTGTATCCAAATCAATTTTTTTGGAATACTTGCGTGTAATTTTGGGCAAACTGACAACTATTCATACTAATATCTTTAGTATATGAGCAAACTATAGCATTCAAATTCACGGACAAAATCGATAGAAAACCTAAAATATTCATAGCTTCTTGAGTGGTAAAACTTTGTTTGTTTTTATTTTGTTTTCGAACTGACGATGGAGCTGAACTCCGAAACGTTTTCTTTGAAGGTATCATGAATTTTAGCGAAGTTTTCTTTGCTTTAAAGTTTTAAATGAATTTGTGATTCAAACAAACGAGTAACATTATTGTTTGTTTAAAATATGAGAAACGGTTTTTATGACATCATTCCCAAATGTCAACTATCAGCCTATTGTTCATCTTCAAGACACGTATTCAATTCCCATGAGTACAGTCAAACCCTGAAAACTGCATTAAAAGGAATCAAAAAGACTGAGTCGTCGGAGCAGGTGCGTTTGCGGCAAAGATTAGAAAGGCAATACGTGGAGGTCGCAATTGTGATGAAAGGCCGCGCGTATCCAAATGTGGAAGATGTGGAAGCTTTTGCAAGGAGCAATTCGCGGAGTGGCGTCAATATTGTTGTGAATGCGCGCACGCGGCGTGTGAATATAAAGCGTGTTTCATCACAGACACAATATTTCAGTATTGAGAGACGTCGATGAGCACCCAGGGCACGGCTCTACAATTCTGATGTGAATTTTGATAATTATAACTACTCTTGAGGAATAAAATACGCTGAGAAGAATATATGCATTGTCAAGTTGACTTATTATTACGCTGAAACAGTGAAAAGCCGAAAAAAACATCACGTATCCTCATTCAAATTTAAGGCTGCCATATAAATTGATTTGCATTTGAATATAAAAAAATGAATTAAAAAAAACTTTAAATGGATTTAAAATGTTTCTCTCCTTTAAAATGGATTAAGAAAAACTATTACATTTTGCTGATGTTGATATTGCCGAGAAAAAGTAGTTAAAAAAGAACTGACAGTTCAGGAAACTTTATAGTTTAATGGTTTCTCGCTCTTTACGTGATTAAAATTTTTGAATGATTCCTCGTGGGTCTCTAGAAGGAATTTAATAAAAAAATTCACGGAAGTTTGTGTACGCTTGCTAACTCCAACTTGCCGACTCTGAGGGAATATTTGTAGGGCTGCAGATTAAAATTTTAAGTCTTCTAAATAAAATCTCTCGATGAGCACCAAGGCGAACTTTATCATTGGTATACAGTAAATAAATAATTTAAGATTTGTAATATATAAAGCAAAATCATCCAATAGAATGTATGAACTGAATTCGTTGCAGCGGTCCGTACCTTCGGCATAAAAATTCAGGTGAAAATGAATTCGTTCAATTTTTTCCACGAGTGAAAAAGATAATAGTTTTGAAATAGACATGGAAATAAAAAATTTGTCTGCAAATTTATTTGAGTAGCTTCATAATATTCAATTACGAAACATTACGAAAAATTTATTTCATAATAGTCATTGCACGGTGCAGGAGCATCCCTGTAAAAAATTTTTCAACTCAGCGGCGTTGAACACAAAGGCGGTCATTTCACTTTGCGTCAACGATTGATGAATCGGCGCTACCAAATGTTAATAATAATTATTTGCGAGTTACTGATAACTAAACCATAAATTTGGTAACATGAAAAACAAATCATGTTATGTGCAATCAAACCACCAAGTAATTTTGGGCTTAATTTGTGGATTCGATTTTTAAATGAATTACGCATTTCCGTATTCGCTTTCTTAAACTTGCTTCATATTTTTAGAGTGACAAGAGAATAGCTGATTGCATCAAATACACTTTGTAATACACTCAGTAATTGCAGGTATAACTAATGTAACTAACGCTTTGCGTACAAAATTGTCAAAATATCTGGTAACAATAAAGAATAATTATAAAATGGTATATCAATGCCAGCGTTGATTTCTCGTTATATGAGCTTTCTAAAGATAAAAAAAAAATAAAAAAGCAAATGAAACAAAAATTCGTCCTGTTTCATCAGCATCTAATTACGTATTGATTTTTAGTATTTTCCCATTTTTATTTTTTCTCCTCATTATCTGCGGACTTACTCTTTCTATACGAGTAGTATAAGAAACAATGTTTACGAGCAAGAAAATTTCTTCGTTGTCTGGATATACTTTTGCAAAATTTGTGAAACAAGAAATGAATTTTCCACCGCTGTTCAACCGAAGCAAGGTACGGAAGAAAACGAATCATCAGCACGCGTATCACACCAGAAAAAGTTCTCAAATTGGCATAATCTTGGAGACTTTCTGCTTCGCGGTATTGAGCTGAGGACTGAGAAGCTGGCCGGCCTTAGTAATCATGTGTGCTTTGCTGATGAGGGGTGCGCTCGGGGCTAGCAATTATATCCCAGTGAAAATTTAAAGACGCGGCAGCTTCTGATTTGGATTACCAGAAGCTAGGGCGACTCTAAATTTTGTTAGGGTAGCACCGGCTTGAGCCACTCACTCAGCAGCGAACAGGCTCACCAGCCATTGCACGTTGAAATAACGTTGATAAGACGTTGTTCAAGCGAAATAAACTAGTTATTAACGTTGTTTCATCGGAATCAACTTGAAATAGGCGTTGTTTCAACAAAATAAACTCGCAATTAACGTCGTTTCAACGAAATCAACTCGTAATTAACGTTGTTTCAACAAAATAAACTCTTAACTAAAGTTGTTTCAATGAAATAAACGTAAAATCAACATTGTTGCAATGATATCAACTTGAAATTAAGTTCTTTTCATCGTAGTTAACTCTTAATTAACGTAGTTTCCACAAAATCAACTCTTAATCAACGTTGTTTCAACGAAATCAACTCGCATTCAACAATGTTTCAATGGTATTTCCCTCGAGGGCAAGGTGTTCCCAATCCTTGATATTCACGATATTCCTATGACTACGTCTGTATTGGATGATTCGGAAATTTTCATGGCGAATTAAATCATCTTTGATCTTTTTACTAATATATCACAAGGATGAATCGGTTCGTTGGTAAAATATATTATGAAATTAAACTATAAGATATCATGTCGACAACCCAGGCAAAAATAATGAATCTCCACCGAATAACTGTTAGAAGCATTATTATCAGAATCTACAATATTGTTTAATAAAAATTATTAATCCATTCATAATATCAATTAGAATTTTTGCTGTTATTTATCGTTAGCAGGATGGGAGGCTCGGAACTCAACTAAGTAAAATTGTTGCAAATCGTATTGCTTTACACATTTTTCTAATTGTAAAGTACACGGGAATTAGTTATTTCATGATATGCATGAAAAAAGAACATTCAATTTAGTGTGCAACTTGTTTCATATTAAAGTTTTTGGTTCATTTTCCGGTCAATGATCACTTGGGACCGGTCAATTTTTATCGTGTTTAGTAAAGTTGGTTCGTCGTGGACAAGCAGAGGTTCATTTGAAGACTTGTAATAGAAGGTAAATTTAAATGAATGATTTCATGAAGTATCTTCCAATCATTTTCGTTGTGCATTTCGATGTTGTTTTATATAATTTTCCATAATACTTATTGAATAACTTTCGTAGTAGGCAGCCAGTAAACAGATGTAGCAGTGAATTGCAAAACTTCGATGCAATGAAGACCATGTAATTTGAACTTGCACTTTGAAAACTAATGCACTTCCTAACATTATTATTTGCTATAAACTCGAACAGATAAACTGTCCTAATTTTTATGAGAATGTGCTGTGTATTATGATTAAAATATACAGATATCTACAGTTAAAATTTACTAGCTCTCTGGTTAGGTTACTTGCTATTTTTCTCTTCAAAAGCCGAGAAGCGTGCAAGTTCGAATCCTTAACTGTTAGAAAAAACGGGCGAAAAATGTGCAGTACACGTTTGTTTTCGAAGTTCATTCACCGTAATCCGGTCATTCAGATTATTTACCGTGGTTTGTTGGACTTCAGCGGTAGATGGCGCCACAGTCATCGGTCGAGTTAATATCTAGACGCCATCTTGAGTGGAAGACATTGCTCTTGAGCTAAATTTATTCAAATTATTATTGTTGGTTTATACTAATTTTTGTTGTTGGCTGTGATTTTTGTACCAATGACATGGTATCGTGTGTTTTTTAATTGAGTTGCTCATTTTTGTTCTCCTATTCTTTGAGTGTTAATACTTTGAGTTGCGTTGGTTCGTTCCACATCAGTCGATTGCTGAACTCTTCCATAGACTAGAGCCAGACAGTGATGCTTTACACCGAGGTCGAGGAGAAACACCCTGTTATGTATTAAATTTTGATACTTTCAGGATATAGATAGTGCTTCTATTCCTGTGGAATTCAAATAGTTTTTATTGAGGGCTTTGTCGATTTGACCGCAGTAGGGATGGCCGGAGGGGTTCGACCCGGCAAATGCGGAATGGTGACTTCAGTCAGTTACTCAGTTTTGTGACAATTTGTCGGTGACGATTTACACTGTTTTGCTCATAAAGTAGTTTTTTGAGAGGTAACAAAAATGAGCAGGTCTGAATATCATATTGTATTGGAATTTTTGAAGTGAAACTTCCTTTTGAAACCTTGCTGACATTTTTGTTTAAACAAGTGAGACAGCTTCTTGAAATGTAGATTGCTCATCCACCCTAGAATTCCACTGTGAAGTCTCTTCAACAGTTAACCAGTGAACTAACTAACCTAACTTGGTTGATATGTTTTGTTTACATCAATTTTATATGCCAAAACTTTAGCATATTGTTGCACAACTTGAAATATGGATCTGATCACCATTAGCCCATGCCCAGGGCATGGGCTAATGGTGATCAGATCCATATTTCAACTTCAAGTGATGCCCATCACCATTATCTAAACATTTATGCTTTGTTACTTTAAATCCTGTGATCAGGTTGGAACTTGGAATCAAAATCACAGGTTATATCACAATGTGGGCAACTTGGCTGCCCTGAAACAAATTTTGTCCACTCTTCAATAAGTGAAGCATTCAGTATTGTTACTATGTAACCCTATTATT
>NW_025935308.1:0-1943 GCF_000764305.2 Hyalella azteca | reverse complement strand
CATCTAATTTGAATTTATCTTGAACATTGAATAATTTTGCTGGAACTTACAACCGATACTTTACGACACAGAATCAGAGAAGCTCTGCTTGAGGGATTATGCTGAGCGATTAAATATTAATAATAATAATAATATTATTATTAATAATTATAATATAACAATGACGGTTTCAGCGTTTATAGTAGGCCGTAGGCCAGTCGCCGATTCTTAACATCGCAGAACATTCACAGCATTTTGCGGTCTCGAACTCGCAACTCACTGCTACAATTCTGCTTTTAACCGCCCGGCCTCCTTGCCGATTCTGACCAGAAACTGGCGCACAGAGCTGGGATCGAACCCGCGCCTCTCTGCGCCAATCCTGGTACTCTGAACTGTAACCACTGGGCCACCCTGCCAAATGACTCTGTCTCTGAGCTAGGCTCTGCTGCTCTGACTTCTATCTGAGCACATTGTGTTTACAGGATGAATATTCATACATGATTAATGTTTTTGATTACATGATTAATAATTACATGATTAATAATTAATATTTACATGATTAATATTCATATGATATTCTACACATTAAAATCATCCGCGCGAAAATATAGATGGTATTGGAACAAATCTCAATATATAAGAACCATGATACCTGAATTTAAACCAACAATAAAGCCTACACCAAATTCTACATTCAAATCAACATTAAAATTTATAATAGCTTTTTTAAAACAGTCGAATTAAGTATCAAATCTAAATCTATAACTTTTATTCAAATGAACAGTCGGTATCTGCATCATAATCAATCAATTGAAGTACGATTGTAATCAGCAAATATCTAAAGTCATTTAAAAAATTCTGTCAGTATTAATATCCGAAACGAATCACCATTACAATCTTCATCGCAACCAACGCAAACCTCTATACGAAACAATATTAATTTCTTCATAAACTATAAGTAAATTTGTATTAATAATCAGCCATATTTGAATAAAACTCGATAGAAAAATTTAAGTTCAAAACATACCTTATGATGTTGATTGAACTCTAGATATTCACAAGGTTCTTTACCAATATCTTCACTTGAATTTAATTTCAAATCTACATTCAATCCGTCACCTCAAATCGCATTAAATTTTCCACTTAAATCTACATTCAAGTCCATATTTAAATATTTATTCAAATGTTCATTGAAGTCTACATTGAAATATATTCTTAAACATAATTCAAATTAAAATACCAGCCTTAAGGCACATTTATTTTAAAGTCCAGTCGAGATGAGAGCGACATTTCTACTCAAAGGATCATTTTCTATCGAGCGTTCAAGTCTCCAAATTCTCAAATATAAAGAAATCGAATACATTTCGAAATTTTGAAAAGCTTTGAAATATGTTCAGTTAATGGCTTTTTTAATGTTGAAATTTGAAGTTTTTTTTGCAACTTTGTTTGCATCATTTATGGTCACCGTAGCAAACATTATTTCCCAATTATTTTAATTAACCTAATTTATGAAAGAAAAAATATTTTAATTTATCGTTATTTGAATTCAGCTTACGTAAGAATCTCTGCAGCGTGAGAATAGGAAATTCCAGAACGAATTATTAAACATAAATTTTTTAGACAAAAAAACATTTGTACAAAAAGCCACTTTCTTCTAGTGATTATCGACACAAATGTAGTCACACAGAAAAGATGATGTATATAGTTTTCAAAAAACATTATCTTCTACTCAATTTCAGACATTTTTCACTGTAATGAGTGGTTCTTTCAAATATTGCTACTAATATTTTCCAAACGTTCAAAGTAAATACGGACAGACCGTACGCAGTAAATACAGGGCCATGCCGTATGCAGTAAAAACGACCAGGTCGTATGCAGTAAATACGACCAGGCCGTATGCAGTAAATACGGCCAGGCCGTATGCAGTAAATACGACCAGGCCGTATGCAGTAAATACGACCAGG
>NW_025935307.1:27495-46419 GCF_000764305.2 Hyalella azteca | reverse complement strand
GGTCGGCACGTAAAAAGAAACACCGTGTCGCCGTTTTTATTCTAATTTAACACTAGAATCTGTAAAACATATGATAGAAACAGCGAAACAGTTTATTTTCACGGGGTGACCGGCCACTAGAACGCCGGTAGGACCGTTTTTTCACCGTTTTTTCTAACAGTGTTGATGCATTACACTACCAGAGTTGCGGTGAGTGTGATGGCTCGTTTTCTCGATAAATATTTTATACCTATAATAAGAGTGTCACTTTCAGAATTATCTTAATTGTCCATTAATGGTATAGCGGGTAAAAGCCTATTATCAAATTTTACGCGAGGTTTTACATGCTCAATTGGGGTAATAACTTCAGACCGTTCGAAGAATTTAACCTTCTTAATTAGACATATTTTTGGATGCGTCAACCGGCGGTGAAACATCCGATATGCGTCGTGTGACCTTCAAGCGTTAAAAAATTTTGAGTTTGTGATGAAATAATCAAAATTACGTGTGCAAGAGCTGCAGTTACATGGCAGATTAGCTCTAATCTCGGCTTACATTTAATTGATGCAATGAACATCAACTGTGAACATCAACTGCTTGATGTTAGCAATTTACAGCTCATAGAAGAACGTTCTTATTTAGTAGGTCGTGGCAATTCCACGCACACCAAGTCGTGGCAATTCCACGCACACCGAGTCGTGGCAATTCCACGCACACCGAGTCGTGGCAATTTCCACGCACACCGAGTCGTGGCAATTCCACGCACACCAAGTCGTGGCAATTCCACGCACACCGAGTCGTGGCAATTCCACGCACACCGAGTCGTGGCAATTTCTACGCACACCGAGTCGTGGCAATTCCACGTACACCGAGTCGTGGCAATTCCACGCACACCGAGTCGTGGCAATTCCACGCACACCGAGTCGTGGCAATTCCNGCAATTCCACGGTTCATAGACCGCTCATATCACACGCAATCTGGTCACATAATATCAGGTAACGCAAGCCAGGTTAATTCTCGGGAATCAACTTAAAAATAAATCTTCGAAAATTGTAACCAAACGAAGTTCAATATAAGTCTAAAGAATATCGAAATTGGTTGTAAATAAAATATTCGACATGTATCTGTCACGACACAGATCTCTACGAGTGTGAGTTCAACTATTTCACAAGTTATTTTGATTTTATATAAATAATGCAACCTCTAGAACAAGTTTAATTGACATTTACCAAGTTTTATTCAGTAGCATAGGTATGTCTAGTCACTCAGTTGGTATGTCTAGTCTAGTCACTCTAGTCACTCACTGCAAAATTCCCCCTGAATTGGCAGAAATTCTTTTCCCCCTAAAAAAATTTGTATAAATATGTAAGCTATTCCTCTCACGTCACTCATACTGCCTTTTTTGTTATAAATTCTCAGCAGAGACCGGCTACACAAGACGAACGAAAGAGAGAAAAAGAATAGAGAAAGAGAAAGAGAGAGAGAAGAAATGTTGTGCAAACTCTGTCGTCCGTGGGAGCAGCTGCAGGAATTCAGAAACAAACCATTAATACTTTTCTCGGCCTAGCACAGCGGTTTTTTATTGCTGCAAGTCAGCATTTTGAGGCTAGATTTTCCCCGACACTTGATGTGGGTGTCGCGCAGAGGGAAAAAAGTGCGCCGCAAAATGTAGTTTCCGCAACGATAAGCTTTCCTCGGTCGGCGAGCTATGTCAACATGGCAGGCGACTACACCACAAACTGCCTTGACTCCAGCAACATTGCTTTATTTCAATAAAAGTTGCATTAACACATAAATCAGAGTTTATTAGCCCAAAGCATATGGAAGACAATTTCATTAAATAATGTTTTTCTTTGTTATGGATGTTAGGTTACACCACAAACTGCCTTCACTCCAGCAACATTGCTTTATTTCAATAAAACTTGCATTAACACATAAATCAGAGTTTATTAGCCCAAAGCATATGGAAGATAATTTCATTAAATAATGTTTTTCTTTGTTATGGATGTTAGGTTACACCACAAACTGCCTCGACTCCAGCAACATTGCTTTATTTCAAAAAAGTTGCATTAACACATAAATCATAGTTTATTAGCCCAAAGCATATGGAAGATAATTTCATTAAACAATTTTTTTCTTTGTTATGGATGTTAGGTTACACCACAAACTACCTTGACTCCAGCAACATTGCTTTATTTCAAAAGAACTTGCATTAACACATAAATCATAGTTTATTAGCCCAAAGCATATGGAAGATAATTTCATTAAATAATGTTTTTCTTTGTCATGGATGCTTGTGTGAATCGGTTGAGCCGAAACTGTCTTGTCACGCATAATATTGTTTTATTTCGTTAGGAGTTTCAATAAGATATTTCAATATCAATAAAATTATGTAAATCACAGTTTTGTAGGCACGCTACTTATAAAACAATAAACCGAAAAATACACACTCTTACTTAATAATTCATCACTGTAAGCAGATTGTACAATTACCACGTCCTCTAATACTGGGCATTTTATATTTGTTATAAATATTGCAATATCGTGGAAATTTTATCTTATAAAAATAATTTAATGTTTTTACCGCTTCTTCATTATACTCCAGAAAATTTAGTGAAAAAATTTAATTAACTAACTTGCCTGTAACGGATCTTGGAGACAGAAACTTTTATCATGTGAATGAATTCCTGGAAATGGATCAAGTTTGTAAATAATCGTTTTGTAGAGGAATTCTCGCAGTCGTTCGGTAAAACAATTCTTAGAAACGAAAACTGGCAAATGAAATTTTTTAAAGTATTCTTAATACATAGCTTGTATAGAAACGAATTTTAAAACAATACATACAAACAAAGCTTGTAAAGAAACGAATTTTAAAACAATACATACCAACAAAGCTTGTATAGAAACGAATTGCAAAAGAATTCTAGAAATAGAGCATGAAAAGAAATGTTTTGTAAAATAATTCTTGGGAACGGACTCATTTTCATAAAAACTTGTGGGAGTGCTATTTCATAATTGAATATTGATTTTCCTGAGAACTTTCGGAAAGGAATTTTATAATTAGGCATTTATTACCGCGTGCATTTTCGCCGAATTGAATATTTTAATTAATTAGTGTTCGTGTGTAAATTTCAGCGGCGAGCAGGATATAAATAATGTAGTACGTTCTTGTTCTTGTAGTACGTTATCTATATAAATAATGTAGTACGTTCTTCTTCTTGTAGTACGTTATCTATATAAATAATGTAGTACGTTCTTGTTCTTGTAGTACGTTATCTATATAAATAATGTAGTATGTTCTTGTTCATTTTTGTTAAATGATTGTTCGTGTACGAATTTGAGTGAGCGGATCTGGTCTCAAGCTTTGGATAAACATTATTTTTATACAATTTTGCAAGGGCAAGGCTAAACTATCAACCAGACTCATGTAAGGGCAAGGCTAAACTAGTAAATAGGTTCGTAGTTAATGTACAATTGACCGAAAACAAAAAAAAAAACGAAGCGAATCCAGTACAATTTGAGTGAAGTGTCTCGTAGCAAATAATTTGTAAATAATTTGCTTTGTTTCATGCAACAAATATACATTCATTATCAACCTCCAAAACTTAGACAAATATTCACTAGCAGGAAACCAATGTTACAAATCAATATTGAAGAACAGCTTGTGCTCAAACCGGTACTACTCTGGAATGGCCATAGCGATACGGAACTCTATTTCCTGAGCATGACCGGTCTTTTAGATGGCCAAGTTTTATGATAATTCTTCAGCGTCTTTAAATATATTCTCAGCCACTGATTTGATTCTCTACAAAAATAAAAAAATGTGAAATGACACGCACATCTCAACCTTTTTTTCTCTTGTTGGAAGTGCGTTACTAATGTAAAAACCTAAGATGTCACGCACATCTCAACCTTTTTTTTCGTTTTCGAAGTGCGTTCCTATACTAATGTAAAAAAACTAGAATGCCGCACACATCTCAACTTTTTTCATGTTCGAAGTGCGTTACTGATGTAAAAAACCTAAAATACCACGCACATCTTGAGTAACTTTTTGTTGTGTAAATCGATGTAAGTATCAGTACCCTTGACATAATCTACACGGTAATCTTTGTGTTACCGAAGTGCACCATTCACATGAAGCAGGTATCAGCATTGTCCTACCTTATCCTATTGGCGATATGATAGCGAGTCCAGCACTCACTAAAAAGGAGCCTTCAAGGCTTTATCGTTCCTGTCTTGCCTCACTATCTTTCCTGTCTTGCCTCACTATCTTTCCTGTCTTGCCTCACTATCTTTCCTTTCTTGCCTCACTATCTTTACTTTCTTGCCTTGTTATCGTTCCTGTCTTGCTTCACTATCTTTCCTCTCTTGCCTCACTATCTTTCCTGTCTTGCTTCACTATCTTTCCTTTCTTGTCTCACTATCTTTACTTTCTTGCCTTATTATCGTTCCTGTCTTGCTTCACTATCTTTCCTCTCTTGCCTCACTATCTTTCCTTTCTTGCCTTATTATCGTTCCTGTCTTGCCTCACTATCGTTCCTGTCTTGCTTCACTATCGTTCAGGTCTTGCCTCACTATCGTTCATGTCTCGCATTATAAGGCATCTTGATTTTGTCTCCTCGTGGGTGCACTCCAACAATTGAATATGTCATATTGTCGAAATAGTGACACACTTTTTAACCGTCAACACATGCAAAAAGTGTGCGTAGCAGTGATACGCCATATAATGAGACCAAATCGGGTCAGAATGACCCACATATGAGCAAAAATTGCATCGCTACCTGGACAAAGTCTCACAAATTTCTGTGAGTGTGCTATAGCCTATCGTTTGCTATCTACAACTCGACAACAACTCACAGATATAATTAGCCCTTGACTGTTAACACTAATTTTATTCCAAGTATTTACGTCCAATTTTAAATAATAATCCATTCATTGCCTATGCATCTATCTCAGAATCTAAATTTGTAATGTAATTAGGTAATTTTTAGTTCATGTTAATTTAAAATTCAAGCACGTTTAACTTGAATAAATAAGTGGTTTGGAGCTCGCTAACCCTAATGCAGCCACAGACATGACGTTGAATATTTTTCTTAAGCACCCATTACGTTACGTGACTAAGAAAATAATAAAGTAATATATTCGATATGTTTAATTAAAACCGCTCAAACTGAAGACGTTGAATGACAGACCGCACAACTTCATTGCGTATAATGAAGCATAAAGTCTTTTTGACAATAATCAAATATTAGCATGCAATGTCGATGCAAACATTCACGCCTTAATAAAACCTTAAATAGAAAAGCTTTTTTTCCAATCAAGGGGTAAACCAAATATTTGTTTATGGTAGCGATATTTTACGAACTGGAGGAAGAATTACAACATAAACTAAAATACTAAATAAAGTGGACATTTAAAGACACTTTTTCGAGATCAGAATCCAACGAAAAAAAACACACGTTTATTTAACTTCAACTTTTGTATCGTTCATATAACTTTCAGCCCACTTTAAAATTTTAATATAAAATTCTTGCATAAACATTAAAACTTAAAGAAGCCTAACGAAACTTGGCAACAAATTCACTGCAATTACACTGTTAGAAAAATCACCGTTAACGGTATTACCGGCGTTTCAGTGGCCGGTCGGCACGTGAAAAAAACACCGTGTCGCCGTTTTTATTCTAATTTAACACTAGTAATCCGTAAAACATCTGATAAAAACGGCGAAACAGTTTATTTTCACGGGGCGACCGGCCACTAGAACGCCAGTGGGACCGTTTTTTCACCGTTTTTTCTAACAGTGTAGAAATATAGTTAAACAAGCGTACGAAACCTACATTTCCTGCTCACTTAAGAGTCCCTATGAACCATCATATATGGACCAATCATAAAAAAAATCCTCACACCCACTTAAGGCCACATCCTCCATCCACGTCATCCATGAGTCAGCAATTTTCATTCTAAATAACTTCATGTTACTTTCTATTGTAGGAGGAAGGCCATAACCGACCGCTTGTTTGCCGTCCCAGTCGATAAGGCTTTATACAAACGCCCGGCCATACGAGCGACTTTCTCGCTGTAAAAATTGACGAAAAAAATTGAAGACGATAGAGAGGAAAAAGTATTATTCACTTTTAAATATTAAAAATCTAATGTTAATGAATAATATTACTTTCGCCGACGTTAAGGCTTTGAACCAACGCACGGCGATACGAGCAACTTTCCAATTATAAGAATGGATATACAATTTAAAGACGACGGAGAGAATAATAAGAAGTTTCATTCATTATTCTTAATGCTATATATATATGTTCATTACCGATTATTATCACTGTCGCAGTCGACAAGGCTTTGAAAAAACGCCCATCGATAAGTGCAACGTCCGCAGGGGCTTGACAAGGGCTGTAAATCAATAAAGCTCTGCGGACGCTTCAGGATCTTGACAAGGGCTTTAGATCAATAATAATGTCACTTCGGGGGAAACAGATAAGCAAACCTGCGCTGGGCATTCAAATTTTATGATAACAAGCAGTTCAAAAAATCAAATAACGTTGGAGGACACACGACAAGAAACATTATTACTTTTTTACCGTCGGTGCTGAGTAAAATGAATCCAATCCCACAAAGACATTTAGATATAATCAGATACCAATACTTGAAAAATTATTGTGAAATCGAATTATAACGTACAGAAACAAGAGACTTCACAAAACACACAGGCAAAGCAGGTAGCGCTCTGGTACAATGACGAAATATTCCATACATGTTGCCTATTTTATTTCTAGGAAGTATTATGAGCAATGTACTGTTAATAACAGTACTGAACAGTACATTGCTCATTGTATATGTACAACATGAGGGGAAATGTACAACAGTACATTGCCCCTCAGGTCTAAAATGTGAACATGACCTAGACTACTGCAATGTCAACAATAATAACGACTATTAAAATGGTTGACCCATTTTTAATAGTCATTATTATTGTTGACATTGCAGTAGTCTAGGTTATGTTCACATTTTATACCAGAAGAGGACGTTAATAATCCTGCTTCAGTCGACGAGCAGAACAAAAGTTAGGCAAAAGTTCCACGCACTGAACGTAATTACGTCGACCTCATAGTACGCGGGGGAAAAATTCTAAATTCAAAAATTGAGCTCATCAGGAAGACGAGCTAATTTCCACCCTTTGAGATTTTGTGTACAGAAGTTGCGGAGTAAATTTGCACCGATTACAAGCGCTCGGAAGCGAAGAAACTTCCAGAAGCAGCAAAATAAAAAAAAAAACAGTATTCAAAAATCTGAAACTTTTGCCGGGGTAATCGAATACGCGTGCTCTGAGTTATGGAATTTGTTTCTAACTTGTCATCAGAATTAATAAGAAAAGTAGGTACATTAAAACATAATAGTGTTAGTCTACGAAAATTGAAATTACGAGCTCGTGTAACAAATATGAAGTATAAATGGTTTTGGACTATAGAGGGCATTCTTCTTAAATGCAAGATTTGACCTAATTTTGACACAAACAAGTTTGAAAATACTATCCGTGAAACTGATTATAGACATATGATTAATGAGGTAAACGCTCAAATTATTACATACACATGCACACATACAAGAAGTGGGGCACAAATACACAGGATGAAATACGCATAAATAAATGCTGGCAATGAGAATTATAGGATTCTCTCAGCTTATTGGGATCGAACCCGCAACTCTATACCCTCGACCACACATGAGCCATACACTACCCACACACTAGTCATACAAGTCACACGCGCCACGCACTAGTCCCGCGAGCCAGATACTAGTCACACACATGCCACACCATTCACACAATATAGTCACACGTGCCACACGAGCCACACGTGCCACGCGCCATTTACGTGCCACACGAGCCACACGTGCCACGCGCCATATACGTGCCACACGAGCCACGCGCCATATACGTGCCACACGTGCCACGCGCCATATACGTGCCACACGAGCCACGCACCATTTACGTGCCACACGTGCCACGCACCATTTACGTGCCACACGTGCCAAGCGCCATATACGTGCCACACGTGTCACGCACCATTTACGTGCCACACGTGCCACGCACCATTTACGTGCCACACGTGCCACGCGCCATTTACGTGCCACACGTGCCACGCGCCATTTACGTGCCACACGTGCCACGCGCCATTTACGTGCCACATGTGCCATACATGGGATGCACCAACTGCGCTCACAATTATTAAAGCTCAACTAAAGCAGCGTCGCTCGGACCTAGCGACTCGAGTGCTGCAACACGTCGCCGACATGATACACTCGGAGCAATGAGGGAGACTTTGTCCTAATAGCGACGCACTTTGTGCCTTTCTGAGGATCATCTTGACCCGTTTGGCTTCGTAAAAGAGCAAATAAATACTGCGTGCAGATATTGCGCCATTGTTTGGTCAACGTAACCCATTTATTTCTCTGAGTGCAGTCTTGGCTCGCTGCGCCGTGCGCATCTTCGTAGGGCACTTCATGAGGAAGTTCGTGCAATGTTTCCTGTATTTTTCGCCCCTACACACTAAACAGCTTCCTGTGTACGTGTATGCAGCCTCCCACAGCACACAGCTTCCAGTGTACGTAGATGCCGCCTCCTACTACACAGCACACAGCCTCTTGTGTAAGTGCATGTCGCTTCCTACACACTAAACAGCTTCCTGTGTACGTGGATGCCGCCCCCTACACAGTACACAGCCTCCTGTGTACGTGGATGCCGCCCCCTACACAGTACACAGCCTCCTGTGTTCGTGGATGCCGCCCCCTACACACTAAACAGCTTCCTGTGTACGTGGATGCAGCCCCCTACACAGCACACAGCCTCCTGTGTTCGTGGATGCCGCCCCCTACACACTAAACAGCTTCCTGTGTACGTGGATGCCGCCTCTTACACAGTACACAGCCTCTTTTGTATGTGCATGTCGCTCCCTACACAGTACACAGCCTCCTGTATACCAATCGCAATTCCACTCACGACGAGTGGAATTCCTCAAAGTATTAAATTCTGTGTGTCATTTTTGTCATCAATTTCTGTGTGCCTGACACAATTCTGTGTGAATGCATCGCCAACCATGAATTGTCGATAAACTATTACGACAAGCGTATCTGATTACTCAGGAATATCAAGGAATAATTTTCAATAAACTTTGCCATGAATGTCTCAATATATATAAGTCGAGACACACTTCCGAGGCACGAGCAGCAAATCTTGTCCGGCGCTCACATTTTGCGGGCTCTTCAATCTCCATAATGATGGTGCCGGCAATTCATCACGTTAATAGCCGCTGCGAATAGCCTAAATAGCCAGAAATTTAGACCACCACAATATCTGTCTCTTATACACATCTAGATNTCATTCCTTTTTAAGGCATCTTGAAATGCATCGCCAACCATGAATTGTCGATAAACTATTACGACAAGCGTATCCAAGTACCCAGGAATATCAAGGAATAATTTTCAATAAACTTTGCCATTGATGTCTCAATATATATAAAGTCGAGACACACTTCCGAGGCACGAGCAGCAAATCTTGTCCGGCGCTCACATTTTGCGGGCTCTTCAATCTCCATAATGATGGTGCCGGCAATTCATCACGTTAATAGCCGCTGCGAATAGCCTAAATAGCCAGAAATTTAGACCACCACAATATCAGGCTCGAGATGAGCGGCTGTATGTACTACGAGAGATATATTAATAAATGTCATAAAAAGCTCAACAGCTGAAGGTTCAATTCAACCACAATGACAAATCGCGCGAATGGTTGCAAATTGAAAGATTAAAAAAATTATTGTAAACGACCAACAAATGCCATCAACATTTCGCTCGAAAAGATTTAACAAGTTTATGCTAGGGAATTTTTCCGTAGAAAAATTTTCCAGGATTTATCTCTCATTCGTTACCTTGATCGAAGTCTTCCCAAAAAACTAGATCAATTGCCGTGACCAGAAGATTTCTTGTAAACAAACTCCAACAATTTGTAAAACAAACTCCGTAACATTAACAAGGTTCATGATAATTATATTGTTTAATAGTAAAGTGATTTTACTTACTAGTATATAGTTACCTCACGGACGCATACTTTTAAANGGTTTTTTACAGGAATCATAAGACGGGCTTTATTGCGGTGACATGAGGGTCTCACGGCGCAGTCAGCGGCTGGTATCACATGTAAAGGGACGTTCCTCATACCCAGAGAAATGAGTTAGTCTTTGTCCAAAAAGCGATAAACTTTTTGGCCCTGTGTTTGCTATTCTGACCCAGTTTAGACCGGTAAAAAGACGTATCAGAGATACGCGCAGAAAGTGTGTCACTATTTGGGCAATAAAGCCCATTACTGAGAGCAGCGGGGCTCTAGCCTGCCAGCGATCGCTCAAATCGTTTCCTGGCGGAAATGGTGCTTTCAAATTTATGCCCAGTCCAGATTCTGTTTTTCTTTGTTCGAAAACTTGAAGAGTTTTGCATTGCCTCGTTGCCATTTGTCTGGAATCTTGGTTGAGGATAAAACACAGTCAAGTAAAGAAGAAATAAATGCACCGCAAAAAGTATCGTGCGGGTTTCCATGAAAGTTTCCCTTCTTATCCAGTGCTTCGTTCATATGACAGTGAACGTGTAAATAAAATGACCGAAAATTTTAATATACTCGTCGAGTCGATGTGAAAGTTATCAGTTTCCGATGAGATATATTCTAGACCAAAATACCTTCACTTAATCTTCAACTCTAAACTCTAATTAAACTCAAAATACTTAATAAATAAACTCTAAATAATAAATAATTAAATATTCTAAATAATCGTAGTAGCTTAAACTCTTCAACTCTAAATTAAGCTAATACGGATAGCAACGCATGAGAGTTGAACATTTTCATCAAAAATATTTCAGGGTTCGTTAAAAATAATGGCATTGTGTGTGTTAAATTCGTAAGTTTGTGAATTGAATTGGGATATGCAGTACGATCGATCATGTGGCGAAAAATTAATTAGTATTTAAAAAATTCGCTGCTTTCATTTTGACGGTAGCGTAAGTTTCGGGAGNTCAAAATACTTAATAAATAAACTCTAAATAATAAATAATTAAATATTCTAAATAATCGTAGTAGCTTAAACTCTTCAACTCTAAATTAAGCTAATACGGATAGCAACGCATGAGAGTTGAACATTTTCATCAAAAATATTTCAGGGTTCGTTAAAAATAATGGCATTGTGTGTGTTAAATTCGTAAGTTTGTGAATTGAATTGGGATATGCAGTACGATCGATCATGTGGCGAAAAATTAATTAGTATTTAAAAAATTCGCTGCTTTCATTTTGACGGTAGCGTAAGTTTCGGGAGAAATTTCATTGTGATCTCGAGAATTAGAAAATTATATGCAGAAAAGGAGGAATTTCATTGGAAAAAAAGGAATTTCAGGAAAAAGGAAAAAAGGAAAAAAAAAAGGAATTTCAATGAAAAAAAAAGGAATTTCAGGAAATTCCTGAAATAGGAAAGAAATTGGGTCAGTGAAAGTGAAATAGGAAAGAAATTTCAGGAAAGGAATTTTTTTATTCAGGAAAGAAATTCAGGAAAGAATTCAGAAAAAGAAATTCAGAAATTCAGAAAAGAAATTCAGGAAAGAAATTCAAGAAAGAAATTCAGGAAAGAAATTGGGTCAGTGAAAGTGAAATAGGAAAGAAATTTCAGGAAAGGAATTTCAGGAAATTCCAAAAAAAGGAATTTCAGGAAAAAGGAAAAAAGGAATTTCAGGAAAAGGAGGAATTTCATTGTGATCTCGAGAATTAGAAGTCAAGCTGATGAAAGCCCGCAACCTGTCCTGCAAAAACCGCCGCAATCAGAGCAGCGTCCTGACATCAANTTAACCGTAACTGCGGTCGCTGTAAGGTGCGAGCAATGATAGCTCCGTAAATGGGATTATGAGTTCTGCACGTAGCGGCAGATTTCTCGTCTGTTATTGGAGGGTTTAGCTTGAAAAGCCGTCAGTGATAGGGTGATGGAGTTACGAACTCGAAACTATCTGATAGTAAAGACCCTGTCTGGGGGTTGACTATTGATTCAAGCGAAGCAATCAGCCAATCACGCTAGATTGGTAGAAACTTCAAAGGATTACAAGTATTAGTATTAGCGGTTTCAGCGTTTAGTAGGCCGTAGGCCTGTCGCAGATTCTTCAACATCGCAGAAGATTTTGCGGTCTCGAACTCGCCACTCGCTGCTACAATTCATTCTGCTGTGCTTAACCGCCCGGCCTCCTTGCCGAGTCTGACCAGAAACTGGCGCACAGAGCTGGGATCGAACCCGCGCCTCTCTGCTAAAATCTTGGTACTCTGAACTTCAACCACTGGGCCACACTGCCAGTATATAAGTACAAGTATAATAATGATATAATAAACGATTAATGTTAAAATTTTTGAGATTAGATACTAACCTGCTTCCGTTGGTTGAGCCTTTGGCTGCGAGAGACGAGTCGCTCTGTGATGAGGTTGAAGTGGTCGTGGTTTGGGTCGTGGTTTGAGGGGATATTTTACCTGCTAGTGCATTGAGGCTAGAGAGGCTAGTGAGCACAGCACTGCTGTCTACTGAGGCCATCACAGGCTAGACTCAGACCCCACTCAGAGGCTCGTAATTGTCACCACCGTCGCTTTTGTAGCACCTGGAGCATCCACGGGACTCGCAAACACAATTGAAACAGGGCAAAATTTACGCCTCGTAATTCTTTATCTTATTCAATTTTAGAAAACAGGACAAAATTTGCGTCTTTATCTTTTTCACTTTGGCTGAATAGGTGAAAGCTGTGAATGAATTAATTTCTGAAAACACTATCTGGCTCAAGATTACCGGATTCTAACGGGAACTCTCGACTGAATCGTAGCAACAGGGTTTCAATCAAAGACAATAATTACAGCGAGATGTTGCTTGTAATTGCGGTATTTTCAAATGCTTTTAAAGTTTTTCTGTATTGTTCGATTCTACGAGTTGTTTACTTATGCCAAATTGAAATGTTATACAACAATCAAAAAGTACAAATACATTCGGAAATAACATTCAGTACATTGAGCGAGCGAGGTCGATATCCAAATTCGTTTCCAGTCTCCACACTAAGACGGCACAACAATTCTCCGGCATGTGAAAATTCCTAATTATATACTCCTTCGTGAATTTCACTGGATTATTCATTCATTGAACAATTCCGTTCACAATTTATTCAGTGAATAGCAAAAGTTTCAACGCCGCAAAAACTTTTAGCAACTTTGAACTCGAGTATATTTTCTCCTCAGACAACTCAGGCCTCAGTGAGCGACTCAAAAGGCTGATGTAGTCCGAATAATAACGGTAAAACCGCTTGAGGATTCAACAAATGGGATTTCAAACCACATTCAATACTCGTATAAACTTTCTGAAGGCATAAAAAATATTTAAATTAAGATGGATTTTATGATTGTAAACGATTCTCAAATTTTTTATAAGATTTCGTTAAAAATTAACGGCAGTTATAATTATGATAGTGAATCAATTAGAAATTGAACATAAATTCTTGGCAAGGAGTTTCTAACTTATAGTTTTAACAATTTATCCCAGTGAACCAGTCAAGACTAGTTTTTGTAACGTGTTGTAATTCGCTACTGATTTGTGATCTCAGGGAATGAATCGTAAATTTGTACTATACTCTAGCCGTAGTGGGTATGTAAAATAATTAATGAACCGATATCTTCAACTAAGTTGAATCGATGCTTCGTCCAAAGACAGACACAGGCAGCCACAGATGAGAATACTGACAGCTACTAATCGACTCGTGTAGAAGCTTACTTGCAGATAAGACCAGAGTCGGCGACTCGTAGCGCCGGTACTACTAACTGCTACAAATAGCCCAGTGCGCAGCACCTTGCGGAATAAAGTGGAATACCCCCCCAGTGTAATACCCATAATGGAATTACCCCCAGTGGAATAAAGTCAACTGAGTAAAATAAAGGCAACCCAGTGGAATAAAGTCAACGGATACAAGAACCTCTGCCGATGCCTGGCAACGCGAGTTCCCGCCAGTGGACGAACGGTAAACACTTTCACATGGGCCACGCACACGCTAACAGTCGTAAATTTTATTCGTACCTAAAGGCCTAGCAATTAAAGTTACATCAATGCACGAAAGCTATTACTTATTCCACTGAAACACTTACCGCCGTCAATGGTATTCGTACCTATGGCCTGGTTGTAGGAGGGTTGAAACGTTTCTCTAATCGTATTGTGTGTCCAAAACCTAAACCCTAAGTTTTCCAGACTAGAGTACGGTATCAAGAGTCTAGTGTCTACACTCTACAGTGTAACGGGAGATTCTAACATCACCCATTGCCGAGTAAACCACAAATAAGGTACGAACTACACGGCCTTGTCATTCATGGCTTTGCCTACGAAAAATAGTTCGGTCGTCCCAGACAGTAAGTGAGTACCGGTAACTAAGTCAGTAAGTGTTACTGTTAAGTTTCAAATCACGATTGGGCTCACTTCTATGCCACTTAGGTCGCCACAGCACCTGTGTCGCTAGCCTTCAATATAAATGATTCATTTTGCAAACAAAACTGAAACACAACTTTCTCGACTGAAATAGCTTTATTGTTTTTATGTTATAATTATACCATATGAATAGTAATTCTGGCCAGACATATATGATATACTTGAGTTATTGAGTTATTGAGTTTGATATAGTGATATACGGTTCTTATCAAGTGGCGGCGAGTCGAGTGCATTGGCGAGTCGTGACTCTCATGTCACTGACGATAGTGGATTAAACAACAACTTAACTAATTGATCGAGTAACATGAGATTGAATTCCCACAAAAAAAACTGTATTGCATGTATAGTTCAGTCTTAAAAGAAGCACTCTAAATCTAATGCATACTACACATGCACGTCTTATAAGAATAAGGTGTTTCACGTGAACCAATATTCGTTCAACCCTTCATAATGTTTACGATAGTAAAAAATAAATAATTTCTTGATTCTTTTAATGGCGGCTGATGGATGCTATCAGCCGGCCAGATTCAATAGACGACATAAGACGTGCGAGGGAAGCAGGCTTTGTGCGGGACGCTCCCGAGGGATCTGAGGGGAATCACTTCCCTCAAGAGGGAGTGGCGGTACGTGTCTGAACTCAAGAAATGAACGAGTCAATTTGTCTAAATTGTGACTCACTTTCTGCATGTAGCACTGATACACTTTTGTACCGGGAAAAACTGGATCAGTGTGGCCGGCACTGTAGCCAACATTGCTATTTGGACAATTTCTCGCTGATTTCTCTGAGTGTGAAGAGAAGTAGCGATTAGAGTGATCGAAAATCCTCCAAGTTAGCAACCAAGATAGAGGGACAAACGTTGAATTATTAGGGAAGACAGAGTTCAATAAATGGGCGAAGATGTGCAAATAATGTAAGAGTAAGGGTTAGATTATTACGTAAGAGAAGGCATAATAAATTATTAGATGTAGAGGGTAAGTAGGAGGAAGTTAGGAGAAAGCAGATAAACATATACGTATGTAACTTAGCATTATGCCGTGCGCAATCTTTTCTATTAAGAATGCCCACTGGTAAAATATAGTTTGCATACCCTATCCCTGCATAAAAAACAACACAACGTTTCTGTAGTCTTATTATTTTTATTCCTACTCTCATGTTTCTGAGAACATTCATTAAGCATTTAGAAATAACCATCTCCGGGAAGTTATAAAATGCGGTCAAATTTGACGCATATTTTGCGTGATCGGAAAATTGTATCCAGTAGTATGAATCTACTTTAAATGAGAATGCATTGAAAAATTAAATGACAAATTAATTGAATACAATTATTAATTGATTAATTAATTAAAATTTCATTGTTCTTCCCCGCTGAGGAAATGTCTGGCAATCATCGAAAAAATTTCTTCGTCGAGTTTAAACACTAGAGTTTCTACAGATAAACACTTGTCCATAAAACGTGTAGGTATAAGTTTAAAGGGTCGGAGCGGTTGTTTTGTGGAAGAAACACATTCAATGTCAGTTTGAAGGTATAAGAATTAACAGAAACGTTAATGAGTTTGAAAATTATTCGGCTTAAGAGCACAATTGTTCTCAGCAAACCAATAGGTTAATCATCAAATCTTGCATTAAAATTTGAAGATCACTTCAGCAGTCAAACGAAATCAGAAATGAACCAGTTTCATCAAAGGCAAGACAGTATAGTTGATCTCGAAGGCATGCAAACACGCGTCTGTCTGCACGACAGATCTGCGGTCGTCAAAGCGGATCGGTGGAGGCCGGAGTTGTTTGTGCGGACGATGCTCATTCATCAAAGCCAATTGTGATCCGGCAAAGCTGCTGTCGACGGACGCTTGCGGACCAGAAGATAGCGGGTCGCTCCGACACAAGCGATCTGGTCACCAGACTCTTGCAGTCAAAGTTGTCGTCGCATCGAGTCAAAGATCGCGACTTTCTTAATATACATCATACATATCATGAATAACACTAAAATTATGATATAAAGAACGTTTTCTTTAACTGCATGAGATGAAGAAATCGTTACACGAAAAACATACATGATAGTCATACTGGATATTGCGTTTTTGCTCAGAAAGACGTTAACACCCATGCACCGGACAAGGCCTGTTAACGCAATTTTGTCACATGAGGCAGGTCGCTCAACTGGAAAAAGTTAAGTTTAACCTCGTAACTTTTTGCACTGTACAGCAGGTCGGTCACTCGTGGAGCAGGCCTGACCAAGCAAGCATGTTTGTTGTTTGTGAGTTGCCCAGGAAAACTAACCGAAGAACCGAAAATTTTTAGAGGGAAGTTGTCGTCCGCTGCAAAGAAAGACCAAGATAAGGGAGCTGTCCCGATGACAAATGGCTTGCAGACACTGCTTCGCCACCGATAACTTCATTTCTCGAACATAACTAAAAGTTCTCGTCCATTAATTTGCTATTTTTACAAAAGTTGAGGTTTTCTCTGCATGGAATTCTAAAAACTCTTTCAGTTCTCTTTTGACGAGGTGCGAAAATGCAATTCTTTGGATGTGACGCAGTTTTTACCCGGCCTTTTCTGGAACGTTGAGTATCAGGATTCAAAAGACGAGGTATTCATTGAGTTTTTTGTTCAATGTTTTGTTTTGCGAATTGGTTATAATATCATTTTTAATTAGTTTTGGTATTGATGAGCTTGCCCAAACTTGGTGGGAGGCAAAACTTTATCTCTCGAATATAAAATTTTGTCAGCAAACCGGTCAATTCCGGCATTCATGAGTAAAGTGATGAAAAGTTTTATTTTAGATTTGAATAGTAGTAGTAGAAATGAGTAACAATTTGTCGCTCAGTTCTGTAAATTTAGTAACATTTTCACAACATGCTGCCACGTGATTCGACCGCAGTCTTCGATAAATTATTTATTACTTTTTCATCTCGTTGAAGAGGGAGAGAGTAAACTGGTCGAGCACACCAAAGCTCGCGATGCAATCACGTTAAAGAACTCGAATGGAAAGGGAGCATTTCCTTCATTAAGAAACTAGACATCAAAGTCGAAATCATATTTGACAGCAAGACCCAAAATTCAAATTTTTCGAACATGGTAGCTTCTTTTTAGTGGATGTTTGAGCAATCAAAATGGTGATATGAAGGTAGCTAATTTTGTATCCGTGGATATGAGAGCTGATTTCTTTACGTACAGACTTGCAGAAACTTGCAGAGACTTGCAGAAACTTGCAGAGACTTGCAGAAACTTGCAGAGACTTAGAGACTTTCAGAAACATTCAAAGACTTGCAGAAATTTGCAGAAACTTACAGAGACTTTCAGCGACGTTCATAAATTTGCAGGAACTTTCAGAAACTTGCAGAAACTTGCAGAAACTTACAGACACTTGCAAAAACTCGCAGAGACTTGCAGCAACTTGCAGAAACTTGATGAGATTTGCAGAAACTTAAATAATGCAGAGTGCAGAAATACGTAACTCGGATACATGCAGAGACATGCAAATAACTTAAGTCGCCAGAGACAAGGACAACACAGATCTCTGTTGCTCTGTTGCTCACCAGAGACAAGGACAACACAGAGCTCTGTGGCTCTGTTGCTCACCAGAGACAAGGACAACACGGATCTCTGTGGCTCAGTTGCCCTCCAGAGACAAGGACAACACGGATCTCTGTCGCTCTCACCAGAGACAAGGACAACACGGATCTCTGTTGCTCTGTTGCCCTCCAGAGACAAGGACAACACGGATCTCTGTCACTCTATTGCTCACCAGAGACAAGGACAACACGGATCTCTGTGGCTCAGTTGCCCTCCAGAGACAAGGAAAACATGGATCTCTGTTGCTCTGTTGCCCTCCAGAGACAAGGACAACACGGATCTCTGTCGCTCTGTTGCCCTCCAGAGACAAGGACAACACAGAGCTCAGTGGCTCTGTTACTATCCAGAGACAAGGAAAACATGGATCTCTGTTGCTCTGTTGCTCACCAGAGACAAGGAAAACACGGATCTCTGTTGCTCTGTTACTCACCAGAGACAAGGAAAACACGGATCTGTTGCTCTGTTACTCACCAGAGACAAGGACAACACGGAACTCTGTTGCTCACCAGAGACTAGGACAACACGCTGCTCTGTTGCTCACCAGAGACAAGGACAACACAGAGCTCTGTTGCTCTGTTGCACTCCAGAGACAAGGACAACACGGATCTCTGTTGCTCTGTTGATGCCTGACTGTTAACGCACTCGCTTCTCTGCATCGCCGCAGAGCTTCATGCTAATCAGAGGCCATAAATATTCTGAGCAGCGATTGCTGCGCGCATAGTCGCTGCTGCTCCAGCGCGCATAGTCGCTGCTGCTCCAGCGCGCATAGTCGCTGCAGCTCCAGCGCGCATAGTCGCTGCTGCTCCAGCGCGCATAGTCGCTGCTGCTCCAGCGCGCATAGTC
>NW_025935307.1:22652-27326 GCF_000764305.2 Hyalella azteca | reverse complement strand
GCTCTTCCCACTGAGAGCGCGGCACAAGATTGGCGTGCTGCGTGAGATGGCCGACGAGGGTGAAATCTTTATGATAGCACTAACGGAGTCGCACCTAAGAAAAGATATCCTCGATGCAGAAATTACAATGGAAGGATTCCAACACTACCACGCGGACCGGAAAGAAGGGACAAAGAAGGGTGGAGTAATGGTCTACCTTAGGAACTCCCTCGCAAGAAGGACTGTAGAATTGAGATCGAAATCTGGAAAGTCAGACGGATTTGTTGAACACGTGCTACTTCACATAAAAAAATATGACGTGTGCGTAGCCATAGTCTTTAGACCGCCTGCTTGTCCGCCGGAAAATTTCAAAAAAACCCTTAAGGAAATAGAGACCAGGGCCCCCAGCCTGTCTCTTATACACATCTAGATGTGTATAAGAGACAGGTCTTCTCGTATCACTAGTGGATTCAGCTATTTGTTTATTTAATCGCTTGCGTTTTCTCATAAGGATTCGTCTGTCTCTCGGAATGCTGCGGACTTTAGGCCCTGTTTTTCTTGGTGTATGACGCCTGTCTCTTATACACATCTAGATGTGTATAAGAGACAGCTGTGGTTTACAACACCAGACCATCAAATGGCATACAAGACTGTGGCTTACTACACTAGACCATCAAATGGCATACAAGACTGTGGCTTAGAGCACCAGACCATCAAATGGCATGCAAGATTGTGGCTTACAACACCAGACCATCAAATGGCATACAAGATTGTGGCTTACAACACCAGACCATCAAATGGCATGCAAGACTGGGGCTTACAACACCGGACCATCAAATGGCATGCAGACTGTGGCTTACAACACCAGACCATCAAATGGCATACAAGACTGTGGCTTAGAGCACCAGACCATCAAATGGCATACAAGACTGTGGCTTACACCGGACCATCAAAGGGCATGCAGACTGTGGCTTACAACACCGGACCATCAAATGGCATACAAGATTGTGGCTTACAATACCAGACCATCAAATGGCATACAAGATTGTGGCCTACAACACCAGACCATCAAATGGCACACAAGACTGTGGCATACAATACCAGACCATCAAATGGCATACAACTTCATACAAGACTGTGGCTTCCAATACCAGACCATCAAATGGCATACAAGACTATGGCTTACAACACCAGACCATCAAATGGCATACAAGACTGGCTTAGAGCACCAGACCATCAAATGGCATGGCATCAAATGGCCACATGCCGTGGCCATATCAGAGGGCATTAATTGCTGACCGAAGTTCGTGCGGCTTACGGACACCGCGCGCCATATTCGGCACACACTGAGTCTTGCTAGAATATAATATATTGTTTTGCATGGAATATTCGTGCAAATATATTATACATTGAGAATATATCTTTATATTACTATAGCTTAATTTGTTTGCATGCATTCTCGCATTGATATTATAGATCTTGAAAACATATTATTGATAATATATCTTAATTTTGTTTTATATGCCATGCCACAGAAGGAAGTACACGGTGTACCTGCATTCAATTACGTTCGTAAGGTTATAGTTTAAAAGTCGTTAATGTAATATAAGTCATGTTATTTAACAGGCAATACGGCTGGGTAACAGCTATAAAGAATTGAAAAGTTTTCAAGTTTCATAAGCCATGTTATTTAGCAGAAAATTATACATTTTTTCATCGGCAATAGGTTAACAAAAATTTACAATTTTTTGGGGTTATATAAGTCATATTGATTAATATATTATTGTAAAGTTGTTTGAGTTATACTAATTGTGTTGTTTGCTTGGAAAACTTTCAAGGAGAGCGGACATTCTCACTCCATGTCATAATTTCTAAGATTTCTAAGCTTCAGTTCAGTGCCAATGCATCAGCAGAAAAAAACATGCAAACTTTAAAAGAATAATGAAAATAAAAAATATGCTTTTCACGAACGATGGCGTCTTTCTTCCGTAGACTTTATTAATTATTGCGCGAAGCTAGCGGATCCTGACCTGCTAGATATTGTATGTCCGGATACATGTTTGATGGAGGCGGTTGTATTTAGACTTTGGTTGAAAATTTTTGTTGAATTTTCACTAATTTACGGTAAGTTCTCAGTGGGTATCAGCTATGCACCAACCTGAACACTGCACTTTGACAGCCGTTGTCGGATGTTGTCAGTCCTGAACTTCATTTTAAAAACCCAAAAGCTTTTAATGCTTAGGAACTCGAGAACTGTGCCAATGGTAACGTGTGGGAGATTCCTTTAATAAACCTATCATATCTATGAACCTAATATCAGATTATTATTTATATAAAAAATTTTTAGCAATTTTATTGATGCATTAGAAAAATAAGGTGGATAACTGCAATTAATACCCTTTTGTACAATTTCAATATAATATTCTGATGAGTGGTGACTGGTTCAGATCAATTCATCACAAAAATTCCACCTGTACGTGAGAAATACCAAGTCTTAACAATCGTATGACGCATTAAAAAAAGTTCATTAAACGTAATTTAAACTAAATAAACTCGTAATCAGTGTTTTTTTTTATTACGTTAAAGAACTAGAGTCTATATTGGTAAAAAATTTATCATTATCGGATGTAACTTTTACGCAGTACGAGTCTAGTTTATCCTCCTGATCCACAATTTATTAATTCTGTATTGTAAGACCATTCATGTATTGTTACCCCGACCACATCTGGAGGCCAGACCATTTTTCCATGGCAATATTTTCCTGTCAATTAATCACCGCCGCAGGCTGCCATTCCGGGATCTCACATGCCTATATTTTGTTGGATCTGTGGTACCAAGTGTGGATTGCAGGTGCGGATTGCAGAATTGGATTGTGGGTGTGGATCGCAGGTGTGGATCACAGGTGCGGATTGCAGGATTAGATGGCAGGAGCGGATTTCACGTGCGGATTGCAGGTTCGGATTTCAGGTGGAGATTGCAGGATCGGATTGTGGGTGTGGATTGCGTGAATGGATCGCGGGTATAGATAACTGTGATGTGGGAATGGATAACAAGTGGGGTGTGGGAATGAATAACGATGCGTGGTGTGGAAATGGATTGCAGATACGAACGTACAGCCAATATTATAGAGAATCTGCTTCCTTTGACAGTAACCTTCTAATCTCTGATGAACCATTTCCCAGCAAGACCATTTAAAAACATGAGGTTTTCAAGAAGATATTGTGGCCACGACGGCCGAAGAAAGCGACAACAAATGTAAGGGATTTGTGGGACCCTCAGCCGAGCGAGGGACATTCTACAGAGGGGAGTTTCGGGGACATCCCATACAATGGTCACCTATCAATTTCTGGGTCATTGTTTCGTGTTGTTTCCTCAGTGTCTTGGCGATAGTGCAGGATTTACGGGCTTAAACTGCTGCTGCGAATTTTATAAGCGCCATTAAAGCCAGTTTTATGAGCGTGTGCCGACTGGAATCCAATATAAAATGTATTAAAGGACAATGTTTTCTTAGGCCTTGCAATCGCACGAGACAAACATTGGATTTTTAGATTAAAATAAAACAGCGAAGCATCAGAGATAGTCAAATGGAAGCTACGGTTTTATTTTATTGAGTGTACGATTGCATCCGCAATCCACACCCACAATCCACACCAGCAATCCACACCTGCAATCCACACCTGCAATCCAAACCTTCAATCCACACCCTGTCTCTTATACACATCTAGATGTGTATAAGAGACAGACACAGAGCTCTGTGGCTGTAGCGCACTATGTAACGAGCTTTGTGTACACAGTGCATTATTCGCAGAGCTCTGTGTGCATAATGGATTATACACAGAGTTCTGTCTGTATAGCGTGATATACACAGAACTCTGTATGTACAATTGATTATATACACAAAACGCTGAGTGTACCTGGGTATCATTCACCGGCGTGTGTGTCTTTAATCAAAACGAATTACACGAAATAGAACTAATTAGAGTTTAAGGCCAAACCAATACAATGCAGAGAGAAATATTAGATGTGTATAAGAGACAGGCCTTTGACTGTATGGCACCATGGTCTGCTCTACAAGATGATAAAATTGGAGTTGGAACCACAACTAATTAGATGGATATACCACTATTTGAAAAACAGAAGTACTTCTGTGCAGATTGGTAACTGCATTTCTGAGAGGCAAACACTAAGTAGGGGGCTCCCGCAAGGCGCAGTTCTTTCCCCAACACTTTTCAACATAATGATGAGTGATCTTCCTAAATCCCCACAAGTGAGAGTCCTCTCATATGCTGACGACATCACATTGGCTGTGGTCTCAGACACTGTGGGATCTGCTCAACAGATTATGCAGCGCTATTTAGATTCACTGGACATTTGGCTTAAGAAATGGCAGTTTACTATCAACCCATTAAAAAGCTCTCTTCAACTTTTCACTAAAAAGCGTAATGTGCCACCCGTAAATATCCTCATATCAAACCATGCCATCACGCATGTGCCTGTGCAGAGGGTTCTGGGCATCCTCTTTGATGCCCCTAAGCTCACTTTTCAGGCACACATTGCACATCTAAAAAACGATTGTCTGCGCAGACTAGCGCCTCTACGAGCCCTCTCGGGCAGCAGCTGGGGTGCATCAAGACTCTTGCTCCGGCAGGTATACATAAGTTTCATTCGCAGCAAGCTTGAGTATGGCTCTGTATT
>NW_025935307.1:12394-22643 GCF_000764305.2 Hyalella azteca | reverse complement strand
TGTGGCGTGCTGTGTTGTGGCGCTGTCTCTTATACACATCTGATGTGTATAAGAGACAGCCTCTCTCTCCCCTCACTACCCCTCTCTCTATCCCCTCACTACCTCCCTCTCTCTCTCCCCTCTCTACCCCCCCAGGCCCAAAATAGCCTCGGTCAGAGTGATGGCCTGAACGCCTTCACACGCTGAAACGCCTCTACACTCTACACATGTATTGTGTACACGCTGCGTGTGAGTAGAACTTCAATAATAAGCAAATATGATGCAATCAGTTAAAATTCAATAATTAGCAGATCTTCAATAATCAGCAGATTAAATAAGCAGATCTGATGCAAACAGCAATCAGATAAACTTCAATAATCGGTGAAAATGTCAGTATAAATCAAGCATTTGATTATAGTTTTCGAAATAGTTTGCAAATCATCATTTTCTTAATAATCTTTTTCTGAACTAAATAAATATAAAACAGATGACTTCATCCAGTTGCAAAATTTTTTCGAAATAGTTTGCAAATCATCATTTTCTTAATAATCTTTTTCTGAACTAAATAAATATAAAATAGATGACTTCATCCAGTTGCAAAATAATCACGAAATAAGTAAACAGGCGTAAAAATCAAGGCCATCAAACTTTGTAAAATTATCAGCAAAAAAGTCTTTGATAAGTAAAATAAATATTATAATAGAACAAACTTGAGCACAAGAATGATTTACGTAAATTAACTTTAAAAATAAAGTGTATTTTTACACTAATTGGAGCTGTAATTTTCTGTATAATTATTTACTGTGAAATTCTTCACAGTGAAGATTTATTTGTTCAAATAGCGGAATATTGTGCAGGTACTGGGGGAGCAGCAGGTGCTGGGGGAGCAGCAGGTGCTGGGGGAGCAGCGGGTGCTGGGGGAGCAGCAGGTGCTGGGGGAGCAGCGGGTGCTGGGGGAGCAGCAGGTGCTGGGGGAGCAGCGGGTGCTGGGGGAGCAAGTGTTGTCCGTGGGGATGACCGGCGGGGCAGCGGAGGCCGGGCAAACATGCGTCGCAACTCAGCCTCTCCTGGGGAGGTCCGGCCGCATGGGGAATGGGAAATTGGGGGTAATTGGTGAAACTGGGGGAATTGGGGGAAATTGGATGCGTAGAAAAGGTTAGCAAAGTTCTTGTACATACAAGTATTATTACAGTTAATAACTGCTGGGAAATTGGGGGTAATTGGGGGAAATTGGATGCGTAGAATAGGTTAGCAAAGTTCATGTACATACAAGTATTATTACAGTTATTAACAACTGCTGGGAAATTGGGGGTTATTGAGGGTAATTAGGGGAAATTGGATGCGCATAATAGCATAGTAAAGTTCATTAATAGGTATTATCGGAGTTAATAACTGTTTTTTTTTTGCTCAAAATAGATGAGCAATGATCACGGCATTATATATTATCGATCTGTCACAAAGGTGATTAAGGTGATGACTATTGCGGCAGGTATGATTTAGCATCATTAAAATGTATCATCAAATTAAAAGAGGTCGATGAGCTCGTGAGATCATTCAAAGGGTTCATGAAAAGAGTTAGTTTAACTTAGAAAGTTTAACGTNTGGGGAATGGGAAATTGGGGTAATTTGGGGAAATGGGTGTAATTGGTGAAATTGGGGGGAATTGGGGGGAATTGGATGCGTAGAAAAGGTTAGCAAAGTTCTTGTACATACAAGTATTATTACAGTTAATAACTGCTGGGAAATTGAGGGAAAATGGGGGTAATTGGGTGAAATTGGGTGAAATTGGGGGTAATTGGGGGAAATTGGATGAGTAGAATAGGTTAGCAAAGTTCATGTACATACAAGTATTATTAAAGTTAATAACTGCTGGGAAATTAAGGAAAAATGGGGGTAATTGGGGTAATTAGGGGAAATTTTGGGGAATTAGATGCGTATAATAGTATAGTAAAGTTCAATAATAAGTATTATTGAAGTTAATAACTGTTTTTTTACTTAAAATAGATGAGCAATGATCACGGCATTAAATATTGTCGATCTGTCACACAAGTGATTAAGGTGATGACTATTCCGGCAGGTATGATTTATCATCATTAAAATGTATCATCAAATCAAAAGAGGTCGATGAGCTCGTGAGATCATTCAAAGGGTTCATGAAAAGAGTTAGTTTAACTTAGAAAGTTTAACGTGAAATCCTTCGCTACAGATAATGGCTGGGTATGCGTACGCATACCCATGCAGGATCATTTCCTGAAGTAATTTTATAAATCAAATTCCACTTAAATACCATCACACACAATTTTCAACATCAAATTTAAATAATCTAATTCAAATTTAAACATTCGTTGAATACATAAATAAAATGCCCGGCACAGCAATCCTGGACTCAAGGGCACAGTAATCCTGGACTTAAGGGCGCGGCAATCCTGGACTTAAGGGCGCGGCAATCCTGGACTTAAGGGCACGGCAATCCTGGACTTAAGGGCACGTCAATCCTGGACTTAATGGCCCGGCAATCCCGGACTTAAGGTCGCGGCAATCCTGGACTTAAGGTCGTGGCAATCCTGAACTTAAGGGCGCGGCAATCCTGGACTGAAGGGCGCGGCAATCCTGGACTTAAGGGCACGTCAATACTGGACTTAAGGGCACGGCAATCCAGGACTTAAAGGGCGCGGCAAACCTGGACTGAAGGGCACGGATATCCTGGAATTAAGGTCACGGCAATCCTGGACTTAAGGGCACAGCAATCCTACACTTAAGGGCACGGCAATCCTGGACTTAAGGTCACAGCAATCCTGGACTTAAGGGCACAGCAATCCTGGACTTAAGGGCACAGCAATCCTACACCTGTCTCTTATACACATCTAGATGTGTATAAGAGACAGGTGCTGTGCTGTGGCGTGCTGTGCTGTGGCGTGCTGTGGCGTGCTGTGCTGTGGCGTGTAGTGCTGTGGCATGTAGTGCTATGGCGTGCAGTGCTGTGGCGTGCAGTGCTTGACAGTTTACTTGGATAACAGATTAACTTTCACGCAATTTAATTTCGATGCTCTTGCTTTATCTCTGATTGCAAAATTGGCTTATAAAAACTCTGGTGTCGAGCTGCCCCTAGCCGCCGTGATTCCTACTCAGCTCTTGCAAAGTTCATGAGCAGCAGCGCTGAGCAGTGAACTCTTCCGTGACTCCTGCTCAGCTCTTGCTAAGTTCTTGAGCAGCAGCGCAGTGAGCAGTGAACTCTGCCGTGACTCTTGCTCAGCTCTTGCTACGTTCTTGAGCAGCAGCGCAGTGAGCAGTGAACTCGCCTCGAGCGAAGTACGATCAATACCGTGAAAGGTTACCTTCTTTATACATACATACCCTCCACGCATATTTATTTATAGATGTACTAAAAGTAGAAATAATTTGCGTGACCATATTGTAAACGGATAATAAAACGCTTGACGATTCCGGTACCGATTTTCGCCAATGATATGCAGTATGAATTAAAATGAAAGGTATAAATATTTTTTGAAAACATATATAATATGCGTTTAAAAATTACTTTTTAAAGCCAACACTTCTGAAGAATCCAGTGTCTTGGATGTTACACGTGCACAATGAATATCTAATTTTATTTTCAAATATTGAAAAAATTATTTTTCGAAATTTTTTTAAATTTCAAAATTTTGTAAATTTTCAAAATTATTTATTCTGTCAACTGATTCATGCATTGTCACTGACTTTATGAAATTGTGCAAAATTTCAGATCGATTGGACAGGTCAAATTGTGCCATATATGGATTATAAGATTTGTAGTAGACGAATTTATTTTTAATATTTTTAATAATGAAAAAAATTTTTTAATTTATAAAATTATTTTTTCTGTCAATTCATTCATGCATTGTCTCCACCTTTACGCAAGTGTGCAAAATTTCAGAGCGATTGGACAGGTAGAAGTGTGTCAAATATCGATAATAAGATTTGTAGCTGACAAAATTATTTTTACTTATTTTAATATTGAAAAAAATTAATTTTTAATATCATTTATTCAGTCAATTGATTCATGCATTGTCTCCAACTTTATGCAAGTGTGCCAAATTTCAGATCGATTGGACAGGTAGAAGTGTGTTAAATATCGATTATAAGATTTGTAGCAGACAGACAGACAGACAAACAAGAAGTGAAGTTACAGTACAGAGAAGTGTTGTAATAAGGACACGAAATAAATAAATATATCTTTTCAACGGAAGGATGTGCATCGCTGTTTGGACAAAGTCTCACTCATTTCTCCTAGTGTAGAATTAGCCAGATGCAGCTGTTACTTCTTTGTTGAGAATATCTTCACTAAAAAATAAATTTGGAGGTACTGTCCAAATCAAGACTTACTCTCTACATGTAGCACTGATACGCTCATTTGTGGGACCCAACTGGGTCTGGCAGTAAACTGTAGTACGGTAAAGGATGCATCGCTAATTGGATAAAATCTCAATCATTTTTATTTATAAGGTTAGAGGATAAATATATGTATTCTGTGAGCCGAGAGATATCCTTGAGTGGTTCCTATGAAGCCATAGCAGCGACAATAGCCAAGTGTTAGTTGTGTCCCTCTGTAAACTCCCTGAGTAAAATCGTAAAGGCTGCATCGTTAACTGGACAAAATCTCACGCATTTTTATGCGGTCACAGGATAAATATATATATTCTGTGAACCGAGAGATATCCTTGAGTGGTTCCTATGAAGCCATAGAAGCGACAATAGCACCTCGGACCGTTTGTTGTATCCTTCTGTATTCTCCCTGAGTAAAATCGTCCCTCTGTGAACCGAGAGATATCCTTGAGTGGTTACTAAGAAGCCATAGGAGCGACGATAGCCAAGGGTTTGTTGTGTCCCTCTGTAAACTCCCTGAGTAAAATCGTCCCTCTGTGAACCGAGAGATATCCTTGAGTGGTTACTAAGAAGCCATAGGAGCGACGATAGCCAAGGGTTTGTTGTGTCCCTCTGTAAACTCCCTGAGTAAAATCGTCCCTCTGTGAACCGAGAGATATCCTTGAGTGGTTACTAAGAAGCCATAGGAGCGACGATAGCCAAGGGTTTGTTGTGTCCCTCTGTAAACTCCCTGAGTAAAATCGTCCCTCTGTGAACCGAGAGATATCCTTGAGTGGTTACTAAGAAGCCATAGGAGCGACGATAGCCAAGGGTTTGTTGTGTCCCTCTGTAAACTCCCTGAGTAAAATCGTCCCTCTGTGAACCGAGAGATATCCTTGAGTGGTTACTAAGAAGCCATAGGAGCGACGATAGCCAAGGGTTTGTTGTGTCCCTCTGTAAACTCCCTGAGTAAAATCGTCCCTCTGTGAACCGAGAGATATCCTTGAGTGGTTACTAAGAAGCCATAGGAGCGACGATAGCCAAGGGTTTGTTGTGTCCCTCTGTAAACTCCCTGAGTAAAATCGTCCCTCTGTGAACCGAGAGATATCCTTGAGTGGTTACTAAGAAGCCATAGGAGCGACGATAGCCAAGGGTTTGTTGTGTCCCTCTGTAAACTCCCTGAGTAAAATCGTCCCTCTGTGAACCGAGAGATATCCTTGAGTGGTTACTAAGAAGCCATAGGAGCGACGATAGCCAAGGGTTTGTTGTGTCCCTCTGTAAACTCCCTGAGTAAAATCGTCCCTCTGTGAACCGAGAGATATCCTTGAGTGGTTACTAAGAAGCCATAGGAGCGACGATAGCCAAGGGTTTGTTGTGTCCCTCTGTAAACTCCCTGAGTAAAATCGTCCCTCTGTGAACCGAGAGATATCCTTGAGTGGTTACTAAGAAGCCATAGGAGCGACGATAGCCAAGGGTTTGTTGTGTCCCTCTGTAAACTCCCTGAGTAAAATCGTCCCTCTGTGAACCGAGAGATATCCTTGAGTGGTTACTAAGAAGCCATAGGAGCGACGATAGCCAAGGGTTTGTTGTGTCCCTCTGTAAACTCCCTGAGTAAAATCGTCCCTCTGTGAACCGAGAGATATCCTTGAGTGGTTACTAAGAAGCCATAGGAGCGACGATAGCCAAGGGTTTGTTGTGTCCCTCTGTAAACTCCCTGAGTAAANCGTCTGCTGCCATGGACCGTCTGCTGCCACGGACCGTCTACTGCCACGGACCGTCTGCTGCAACGGACCGTCTGCTGCCACGGACCGTCTGCTGCCACGGGCCGTCTGCTGCCACGGACCGTCTGCTGCCATGGACCGTCTGCTGCCGCGGACCGTCTGCTGCCATGGATCATCTGTTGCCCCGAACCGTCTATTGCCATGGACCGCCTGCTGTCATGGACCGTCTGCTGCCATGGACCGTCTGCTGCCATGGACCGTCCGTTGCCACAGACCGTCTGCTGCCACTCGCCTGCCGTGGCAATATCTGCAGAATTTCTAGCCACATTTGCGAGCCGTAGAGCAGGTTTGCCGGACGCTAACCTCGTTAGTTGGAAACTGTGCGCCGCGACGCGCAGGATTCAATCGATGTGAGTGATTTGGAGGACGGGCGAGAGCTGTAGCCCGTCTGTCATTCATATTGACCATACAAATCGTCATATGATAGTTGTCACTGAAAAATAGATGGATAATATTGTACAAATAGTGATACACTTATTATCAACAGCACGAGCAAAGAGCAGACGCAGCAGCGATACACGTTTTTGTCGGGCTAAATTGGTTCAGGATTGCCCATAGAAATCGTCGTATGATAGTCGTCACTGAAATAAATGGATAATACTGTCCAAATAGTGACACACTTCATTATCCACAGCACGAGCAATGAGCGGACGTAGCAGCTATACACGTTGGCCAAATTGGGTCAGGATGACCCACAAAAGGACAGAGAGTGCATAGTTAATTGGGCGAAATTTTGTCAATTTCTTTGCGGGTCCGGGATCATCATATCGATGATGCGACATCACTAATGTTCATTGGCTTATCATGGCGCTGTGTGTGCGCAAGTTATTGGTTATGGTGAACTTTCAATCGTGACTGAAATGAGACCTGAACAAGGGAGAGCGGCCACACTCATCATCCCAATGAGAATCAAATACTAGGTTTTATTATAACATTGCAGTGATCATTTTTCTGTACTGTAATCATTTTTGAAGAAGCATAAAAAGTTATTCCTTTCATACTTTATGATGGAACAATTGCAACGAAGGGAGGAGCAATATCTAGAAATCGTTAGTTTAATTCTATAATTAAAGGATCGCTTCACTCAACAGCCACAGAGGAGAGCGAATGTTAAAGACGACGCTCAGTTTGTCGCCTCAATCGCTTTGGCTCATTAGTATTTCCATCGTCAATATTCATTCAAGTTGTATTTGGAATGACTTCCATTTCTAGATAAGGGTTTTCGGGGTTTTAAAGCCAAACCCATGGTTTGAAAACTATAGAACAAGGGTTTTTCAGGAATTGTGCGCAGAAGCAAGCGGGTTCTACAAGATAATCGATATTTCATTCTGTTTAAATGCTGACACACTTTTTGCACGCAGTTCTGATACGCCCTTTTGCCACGCTTAACTGGGTTAAGATTACCCACACACGAAGAAAAAGTGTATTGCTATTTGAACACAGTCTCACTCATTTCTTTGAGTGTAATGTTTCAGAGCGGACGCAACAGTGAGACGCCCATTTACCGGTGCAGACTGTGTCAGGATGACACACAAATGAGCAAAAAGTGCGCTACTATTTGGACAATGTCCCACTCATTCCTCTGAGTGTGTCATTAATCATTGTGTCAACTCAAAAACTTCTTCTTTTGCCAAATTTTGACTCCAATATTTATTATAATATATCTATTATACAAAATTATCCCAATATATCTATTTAGTTCACCAATGTTTATTTTTATGTTATTATTTATATATTCAAGAAACACATATACTAACTCTGTAATCAATTCTTGACACCGAATAATGACCGTATAAATGTTAAATGATAAAATGTTAAATAACAGTAAAAAATTAACTAGTAAATGAGTAAATGAGACTTCTAAAACAACTGGTTAATTCGTAAGTAAACAATCTAAAATAACTGTTTAATTCGTAGGTAAACAATCAGAAATAACTGATTAATTCGTAAATAAACAATCTAAAATAACTGGTTAATTTGTAAGTAAACAATCTAAAATAACTGTTTAATTCGTAAGTAAACAATCAGAAATAACTGGTTAATTCGTAAATCCATAGAATAAGGGTTTTTCGGGGTTTTAAAGCCAAACCCATGGTTTGAAACCATAGAATAAGGGTTTTTCAGGAATTGTGCGCAGAAGCATGCGGGTTCTACACTAAGATAATCGATATGTCATTTTGTTTAAATTCTGACACACTTTTTGCACGCAGTTTTGATACGCCCTTTTGCCGGGCTTAAAAGTGCAGCTACACTCGAAAAATTATTTTTGGAAACTACAAATTTATTGACATTGACATCCGGAATTAACTGGGTTAAGATTACCCTCACACGAAGAAAAAGTGCATTGCTAGTTGAACACAGTCTCACTCATTTCTTTGAGTGCAATGCTTCAAAGCGGACGTAACAGTGAGACGCCCATTTACCGGTCCAAACTGGGTCAGGATGACACACAAATGAGCAAGAATTAAGTGCGCTACTATTTGGACAAAGTCCCACTCACTCCTCTGAGTGTGTCAATAATCATTGTGTCAACTCAACAACTTCTTCTTTTGCCAAATTTGAACTCCAATTAATTCACTAGTTAATTCGTAAATAAACCATCTAAATATCTCAATGGCAGTTCAGAAATATATGAGCCTAAAATAACATCAAAGGAATTCATACAGCCAGATTTCTCGCACTTATTTTCGTCCGGAAAAATGCGTGCAGATTTTTTGAGAAGAACAGCGAATGTTGCCACGACCTCACAAAAAGATGTGAATTTTTCCCATAGGCTCGTGATAAGAACAACAGATTCGACTTGACATGAAAATATTATAGTTTTAAGGTATAAGTTAGCCTTGTGCAGATAATGTAAGGTTCCGATGTTTTATTATTGTTTCGCATATTGTCTCCACAAGGCTAAAATGTTTTATTTCTTTAAAAACTGTCTTATATGCTCTTATTTTCACCTAAGATTTAATTTTTGTACCTTCGATGAAAAACTCTGCGGCATCTGCACACCGATATTCAAGTAAAAATATCCTCGGTGTATGATTAATTAAAGAAGTGAATATTCAAGAATTAACATACAAAATTACTTAAAGATTAATTAAACAAGGAAACCTTCAATAATTAACATACAATATAACTTAGAGATTAATTAAACAAGGAAACCTTCAATAATTAACATACAAGATTACTTATACATAACAACATCGTCTTGAAAAATAATTAGATTTAATTTTTTTCATCATAACAGTTCCTAGCTGATTCACTAAGCAAGCTTGCGCTTATTTACACACTCACAAATATTCATGGGTCATATTTGTGCGAAAGGGATGTCCTGGGCCCGCTTCGAAATGTTATTGCTGGCTACAACAAGTACACGAAAATCCCCGTAGGTTCCAAAGGAATTCAATGAATGAACGGAATGATAACAAAAAACCCGCGATATTTGTTTGAAGAATCCAATGACTGAACGGAATGTTACTTTTTTATACGCGATATTTTCAAAGGAATCAAATGACTGAACGGAATGATAACGAAAAATTCGCGGTGGTTGCTAAGGAATTCATTTACTGAGCGGAATGATAACAAAAAATTCGCGACGATTAATAAGAAATTCAATGATAGAGGGGAATGATAACAAAAAGTCCGCGATGGTTGCTAAGGAATTAAATGACTGAACGGAATGATAACGATAAAACCGCGAAAGTTGCTAAGAAATTCAATGATAGAGGGGAATGATAACAAAAATCCGCGATGATATAAGAAATTCAATGATAGAGGGGAATGATAACATAAATCCGCGATGATATAAGAAATTCAATGATAGAGGGGAATGATAGCTCAGAATCAGATGATTATCAATCCTTGTAGCATCGCTGATGCAGCACATGTGATCAGTTGTCGCTTGGCTTGACGACACGTGCACACAGCTGCTACACTCAGAAAAATGTGTGTGATGTCGTCTTGATAGCGATGACAGGTACAGGCTAGTCTCTGGTACAGGCTAGCCTCAGGTACAGCTGGTACAGGCTAGTCTCACAGCTGGTGTAGGCTAGCCTCACAGCTGGTAGAGGCTAGCCTCACAGCTGGTACAGGCTAGCCTCACAGCTGGTACAGGCTAGCCTCACAGCTGGTACAGGCTAGCCTCACAGCTGGTA
>NW_025935307.1:0-11100 GCF_000764305.2 Hyalella azteca | reverse complement strand
ACTCGAGGTATGACGTGCATCACTCGAGGTATGACGTGCATCACTCGAGGTATGACGTGCATCACTCGAGGTATGACGTTCAACACTCGAGGTATGACGTGCATCACTCGAGGTATGACGTGCATCACTCGAGGTATGACCTGCATCACTCGAGGTATGACGTACACCACTCGAGGTATGATGTATGCTGCTGTGTAGGCGTTCGCTGGCACAACTGTCGTCTGGGCTGGGAACATCTGTGGGCCGAGCCTGCGATGTTCATCATTTCGTTATCTTGCGTTATCGCGATAACTGAAGAAGCAACGTATCTCCTATATGCACGTGGTTACGGGCACGTGGATGTACGGCGTTGAATGCACGTTAAGGTACGGGAAAGCACGTGTTTTATTAGTGACTACGTATGTTACGCGTAGGTTTGCTGCTCGTGTACACGCGTTATGAGTCACTGCAAGCATATCATTAATTGTGACAGGTATATACCTCTATATTATGATCACTTAATTCGATATTTTAATTAGGATCCTTTTAAATAATTTAGGTGCTATCAAGTAATGCAATATTTAATAATTTAAATATCATACTTCTCACCCTGTTACCCAGTTTAATATACCATCATAAGCATATCATTCCGATCAGATATGTTGTAAACTTAGACCTATAAAAAAACGTTCAAAAACTTTTTTGTATTAACAAAAAATTCATTATTTGAGAAAAGTCAGAAATACTGTCAATATTGATCTATATCAACCGTTGCCAACAATAGGATAAGTTAAAATCTTGTTCGTATTTTCACTGATTCATTACCGTGGAAAAAAAATTATCCCCCAAGGAGATAAAAAACCTTCAAGTTAACGACTACTGCTTTAATTTATTGTAACTTTGAATATTTTGCCCACATTTGAATTTGACGATCAATCAAGTGTTAAATCATCGTATGTCAGTAATTTTCATAATGAATTTGCAATGCACGCGAATTGGGATCATTCCTGAAACTGAAATACTTGAATTTCGCTTCCATGTTCAAACCTAAATTTGAATTTTCACTCATATCCCAAAACTTCCATACATGACCGTCATGCCTCCACTACCAAATCATGCACTAATGTCATAAAATTATATATATTAGTTTTGCCACCACGCTAAGTCATGCACTAATGTCCTAAAACTAGATATATTATTCATGCCACCACTACTAAGTCATGCACTAATGTCACAAAACTAAATATTCTAGTCATGCCAACACTACCAAGTCATGCACTAATGTCACAAAACTAAATACATTAGTCTTGCCAACACTACCAAGTCATGCACTAATGTCCTAAAACTAAATACATTAGTCTTGCCACCACTACTAAGTCATGCACTAATGTCCTAAAACTAAACATATTATTCATGCCACCACTACTAAGTCACGCACTAATGTCCTAAAACTAAATATACTATTAGTGCCACCACTTCTAAGTCACGCACTAATGTCCTAAAACTAAATACATTAGTCTTGCCACCACTACTAAGTCACGCACTAATGTCCTAAAACTAAATACATTAGTCTTGCCACCACTGCCAAGTCATGCACTAATGTCCTAAAACTAAATATACTAGTCGTGCCACCACTACCAAGTCATGCACTAATGTCCTAAAACTAAATATACTAGTAGTGCCACCACTTCTAAGTCATGCACTAATGTCCTAAAACTAAATACATTAGTCTTGCCACTCTAAAACTAAATAAATTAGTCTTGCCACCACTACTAAGTCATGCACTAATGTCCTAAAACTAAATATATTATTCATGCCACCTCATCCGAGTCGAATATCGTGGCAGATGGTAAGCGAGTATTACAAAAGTTTAGGTTACCAATTATCAAATTACAAAAGTTTAGGTTGCCAATTATCAAATAGTTCCAGCAACAAGTCACATCGACTTGCTATCCAAAATTGTAGTGAGCGCAGAGCTACACGATAGCTACAATAGCTATAGTCAAATAGAAACCCACTTAGAACCACTAAATTCGATATAATATATAAACTCTTTTTAACACATTGAGAGCGTAGTAAATTATTATTAAATGTTTATTAATATTTTCATACAATTAAAGTAAATCATAATCAATATTTTGCAAATCAGTATTATTAACAATTGGCCCAATTACAAAGTGAACGCTCAGCACATTGTTCATATATATATATGGATTCATAAAAAAACGTAGTAAAACATACAAGTTTTTATTATTGAGATAATTTCTAATAGAATACATTGTCCATGCCGCTCATCAAGCCTCAACTCTTATCAAGATCAGCTGATAAAAATTGAATATATCGCCTTTATTAAATTACAAGGCATTGACACCTGTGCTTGAAACTCGTGCAAAACGCTCCGCAGTAGAACATTCATAAATTTTTATAGATTTTATACATTTTTCCAGATTTTCATGCGTGGTGGTGCATGTGAATGTGATAATCAAACTCACATGAAATGTAGAAAACTTTTATTAAGCTGACGAAAATCAGCAATGTTATAGATTCCGTATTTAATAAAGTTCCGTTTTTAATGGATAGCACCTAGGTTTCTCATTGGCTACTCGACTAAATTCGCTTTAATATTTGAAGCGGATGAGACGTCGATAGCCACGGCCAACCATAACGAACCACACGGTCCATCATCACTCCTTCTAGACGCTTTGCGGAACGTTTCTGGTCAAATTAGGAGACTTCGTTCTGCAATAATCGGCTTCATTTCTAACTTTCTTGGCTTTCCCAGCATCAGCTGAACTTAGGTCCCGTTTGTTTCCATGAAAACTTACTCGTGAAGTAACAGTTCCGTAAACTTTCCAAATCGAGAGCCCGGCAAAGTATTCGATACTCAACCGTTACAGGAAGTTCAGATGCGAAACCCCCGGCCACTGAGATGGTCCAACGGGAATCATAGATGCAAAGTTTTGAGTAAAATCGTACAACTGGTCAAATGAAAATCATCTTGCAATGAAATATTTACTTGTTGGAACACACAAAATTATAAACCATTAGCTACATTTTTAATAACGTTAATTTATATTCCCATGGTTTATAAATCATTTCTGCCTAATTAAAAGACACGAAATCAGAGCATAATTGTCGAGATATAAGAGCACGTTTACCATAGCCTCAGTTTTGATTGAGTTGTGAAATGTAGATGACCGAGTTATATTTATTAATACTGTACTTATAACATAAAACATAGACACATAAACAAACTTCAAGTATTTGTTCTTGGTGGGGAAACGAAGATAATATCAATAAGACTACATACTAAAAATTATAAATCTAGGAAAATTTCCGGTAAATTCATCGTATTTTCATTGACAACGTTTTTAAGTTGAATCATGTGAATTCACCGGCCATTTTAATTGTTTATGAACTCTAAGTCAATTTTCGATTTAATAAAACTGATAATATATAAGTATTCCAATTATAACAGTTTGTGTCAAGGCAGGAATCAAAAATAAACTCTACCGTAAACTCTGATGTCGAAGTCGTGAGACGAATGTCGGAACTATGGCATCGTGAACAATGCTCTACGAAAGTGCAAGCATCGCACGAGAAAATAAATTCCTTTAGAAAACTTGGCAGCGCAACGCACCATCGAAATGCGTTGCAACGAACAAAAGATTAAACAACACGTGCTGAGGAATCTACGCAACGCAATTTAATTTCGCCATGATCAGTTATTTCGGGTTTACTAATCGCCATTTAGAATAGAATAGAATAGAAGTGTCGGCGTTGAAGAAATAGGCCCATGGCCTGTTGCCGATTACATGTTCACCTCAGATTTTGAATGTGCATTTGTCAGTGTAAATCATTGTCATTGTCCGATAAATGATTTTTTTCATGAAGTCCATGCTAAAAGGTTGCGGGATTTGATCTTATTATGCCCACTGCCCTGTAATATATGTATACGTAGAACACATATATAAGTAACTCACTTATTGCTATTACGACTCTTTCAAACATGCCCGAATTATATTATGTACGCGTCATATTTTCCGCTGTATATTTTCTAAAACCCCAAGCATCCCAATACCATGACGGAAACTACCGGTCCATCTCCCTTCTATAATTTTGTTCGAACTGTTGCTATTCGCACTAACAAAGTCTGCAGTCAGCTCCACGCTAACGACAATTAAAACACAGACAACAGTGATTTATCGAACCAAGTGCTAACTCCCTGTACTTGCTTGCTCCCATGTAACAATCCTACACCCTTCCTTCGCCAGAAGCTCCCTGGCCCTTCCTTTATCCGAACTTACCTAACTGCAAACCTTCTCCTGAAACTACAGCTACGTTCCTCAGTCACTATAACCTTCCTACGCTATCTTTTATAAAATTTTACCTACACCCCATAGTCACCATAACCTATCTATAGCGCCCTCTCTGCAAAACACTGCAGATTTCTTACGGGATAAAACTGCTTCAATCAGAATAGGCAGGAATTTTCAGCTCACACATACACGATCACTTTCTTATGTTTCGTCTCCACAGTCCACACCACCTCCGCGGCCAACACCAAGTTCGATGAAAATCGAAACTTCAAATGTGGCCTGCAGTTGGATATGTTGCTTGAAAAAAATGGAAAGTACTCTGCCAGTAGAGCATAGATTCTTGCCAGGCCCTGAGAATCTCGTTGCATATGCTTGATTTTACCATCGACGTCGCATATCCATACGTCGTATGTCTGAACAATTCTGGTAGAGGACGGGCTCGGAGAAGAGTTGAGTGACCCCTGTTCTAGCCGTAAGTAACCAACACGTCGAAAATTTTCAATGTCAAACATTCGCCAACATGTCAGGGCATTCAATGTAAAGCAGTTCCTTCTGACTTCGTCACTTTTGCAGCAATTCCCGCCTTATTCTTCAATGGAAAGTGCACTTGATTTTTATAAATGTTTTAATTAATAATAAATTAAAATATTAAGTTCATTAAGTAAACTAGAAAAGAGAAACTTCATGGTTACTTTACTTGCTACATTTACTATTTCACGGGTGGAAGTTTACTGTATAAAAGCGAAGAGATTTTAATATTATAGTCCAATTGAGGGCAAGCAATAGGTTCTAAAGTCTAATAAAGCAACAAAAGAAGTTACCTCTTGAGCTCAAGAATCGGCAACAGGCCATGGGCCTATGTCTTCAACGCCGACACTTCTATTCTAAACTTTGCCTCTCAATGGTGGTCGAGAAATAATGGTAAAAAGTCTAGTAAATATGTTGAGAACATCACAACAATACGACTTGTACATATCGTGTTGAAAACATTACGGCAATACGACTTGTAAATGTCATTTTAATAATCACAGAAAGCATGGAAACAAAAAATGTAAACAGTGTATGATGAAGTTTAGCGTTTTAATATTTTATCTGAGTTGATCCAACCTGTTACTTAAATTAAAATAAAAGGGATATGTCATATTGTCCGAATAAGGAAACACTTGCTTCAGACACACCTTTTTGGCGGCTCAAACTGGTTCAGGATGACCCACATAAGTGCAAAATTTTAACGCTATTTGTTAAATTTCACTCAATTCTTATTTGGACAATGCTACTCATTTTTCTGAGTGTATTTATGAGGTGTTATGGCATCATAGCTGCGCGGCTAGAGGACGTCAGCCTATCGATCTTACCTGTTGAGACCCGGACGCCTGAGACTGCACTTGGAGAAATAAATGAGTTATATTGTCCAAATAGAGACACGCTGTCTCGTCCACAGCATCAGCAGTAAGTGAACGTGGAATGGTACGCTCTTTTGCCAAGCAAAACTGGATCAGGTTAACCCACATAAAGGTAAACATTACATCGCTATTTGGAGAAAATAAGGTGAAAACGCGTTGTCCAGTCATGCCCAATATATCCCGTTACACTCAATATGTTTAGTCTTATCCAATTTGTCCAGTGATACAAGTATATATTATAAGTGCGTGTCACGCTATCGGCATGTGGCATGCTAATTAAATGAGTTATGTCACGCTAGCAGGAGTCGCGTCGTCTAGGAAGCTCAAGCCATGCTCTAGTTAATTACACTAGACAAAATTATATGTATGTATTAATAATTTAATGGAAGTAAGGGAAATCATGTAAATCATGTACATGTCACGCTAGTAGAGTTCAAGTCATCTTAGTCATCTTAACCAGCATGTCACGCTATTACAGCGCTAGAGAGACGTTAACAAACGTCATGCTATAAATATTAGAGACCATATCGCTAAACATGGTCAACCTATATCCGTCTCTCCTTAACAATCATTACGCGAAACCAGCCCTCATCTCACCCTATACCAGCCCTGGTCTCACCCTGTACCAGCGCTCGTCTCACCTATACCAGCCCTCGTCTCACCCTGTACCAGCGCTCGTCTCACCCTATACCAGCCCTAGTATCACTCTATACCAGCCCTCGTTTCACCTCTATACCAGCCCTCGTCTCACCTATACCAGCCCTCGTCTCACCTATACCAGCCCTCGTCTCACCTATACCAGCCCTCGTCTCACCTATACCAGCCTTCGTCTCACCTATACCAGCCCTCGTCTCACCTGGCAGATGCAAGCTGTTGGCTGCCGCTGCCGCTGCTGCTGAAGCTGTTGTTGCCGTTGCTGTTGTTGCTGCTGCTCGCGAACATCTTTGCGTATGAAAAGAAGAAAACCCCGATATTTTTGTTCGTAAGTATCGTAAAAAAAAACACCGTGACGCTAAGCACACGCTTTCGAGATAATTTGACGCGTAAGTTTCTGTACCATGAATTTTTTATTTAAAAAATAACATGAAGTAGCTTGTCAACAATCACGTCTAAAAATAAGACGAAGTCAAGGGTTGCTCGTTGCACGTGCTAGCCACTAACTAGAGAGGAGGGTAACGTTTTCGTGCATGTAACAAGCGTGTTGTGATGACGATGAAAGGAATAATAATTACTACCACGACGAGAAATACGAACGACTACGACGAACAGGACGAGGTCACGTCACACCACGACGCAGGAGTCACACTTACGACGACGCACACCACTGAACACACCACCACACACCGCTGCCGGCACTCTATACGTCGCTCAGCTGACGACTGCCAGAGACCACTCTCCCTCTCCTCCCTCTCCTCTCTTTCTCTCTCTCTCTCTCTCTCTTGATTTTTCTCCCACACTCTTCTTTTTTTCTCTCTCTCCCGCATGCTCTTTCTCATTTATATAGTCTTACCTCATAGAGGTGTTGTCATATAAACCTTGATAAGTCAGACATCGTCTGACTCGCTCATAATATCATTTATCAATTCTCTTTCTTTGCTCTCTCGCTTTTCTACAAATCTCTCTTCCTCTTTCTCTCTCTCTTTCTCTCGCATGCTCTTTCTGACAAAAATTTAATCTTCTCATGGAGGTGTTCTCTTTTATCTATAAAAAGTACATCCATTACTATAATATTTGTTCACGGTGTCTTTATTTAAATCTCTTTCGGTAGACCAAGTGTCCCGAATTCTATTTTATATATACATTACTTGTCATTTTCCTATTCCTTCACTCAAATTCTCATGAAATATTAAAATCTGAGCAGTCATTGAAGTACTGATCGATTAACGCTGAATTATTGAACTGCTTGATTTTCAACCATTAAATAATATCAGTACCTAGAATTATCCATGCACCGAGGCTCTAAAAATTGTCATAATTTCATACCAGAAAATTTATTTCTACAATATTATTTCCAGCAGATATCTGTTATTCATCTGCTCTATCCTGCTTTTATCGGTTTGACAGAAATATATTTAAATTAAAATAAATATCAGTCCGCTGATAAACAGGAATTTGGGCGTATTATGGTTAAGAACGTAAGCATACCGGAAACAAAAGCTGCCTCACGAGATTTTTAGCTCATTTTCTCATTAATGGAAAAAATGCGCTATTGTGCTCGCCATGTCCGTCTGTCGCCATGTCCGTCTGTCTGTCCGTCCGTGACTTCACGTTTTCGTCGACGAGAAAATGCGCTCTGTCACTCACTGCAGTGAGTACTGAGTTACATTTTTGAAAGATTCCTTGGGCCTTTTTTTAAGCATAAAGCGCCGCCATGCTCCCCCCTTCTCTTAAATTTTGCGCTGGCGCCAAAGTGGGAGAGACGCCTCGCCCTCGCTCCCACAAGTGCCCACTCACACGCTCTTGCGCTCTCTTCAGATCGCTCTCACTTTCACCCGTCCCTATCCTAAACCAACCCCTCCACATAGAAACTTTGACTAAGACCGCCCATTGTTCTAAGTATCACCTTATAATCTTCAATATTGTATAATTAACTCCTTGCATGAATTAGGATAACAATAATATGCGCATAAATCCGGGTCATGAAAGTCTCAGGACTCTTTCCGGTTCAAATTTCAACCGTAAAGTAATGCCACCTCCTGCGTTTGAATGTTTTAAGACGTCTCGGGCACTTTTACGGCCGGATTCGTGGCCGGTCTCACGGCCGGTCTCCAAATTCAATGATCAAGAAACATCTCTCAAACTAATGAACGCAGTTCGAATAAACTTGGTACACGTATTAATTAGGACCCAACGGTGATGTATAGCTCGTGAAAAAATTTTCAATTATACGGCGATGCGTGCTGAAATTGGCAGTGACCTAGACATTTCTTCTAAATTACTTACTGAACAGATATGAACGGAACTTAGAATATACATACATTCCTAACCACCCAACAGTGATGTTTAGCTCGCGGCAATTTTTTTCGATTTTACCTTTGTTCCCGAGTTTGTAGTGACCTAATCGATCATTATTGGCGCCGAAAGAAACAAATCCTTTGTCGGTAAAACTATCTAGAATATTTATTAGACTTAAGGGTACTAGGAATATAGGATTTTTATTAGACTTAACAAAATTGCTGGTGAACGTACGCTAAGGCTTATAACTCATGTAACTGAGTTTTTATTTATGAGATATTCTCCTTAGTGCAATATATTCTCCCAACCGCTAGGACTGATGTGCTCTAATAATTTAAATTTGTTTTTTTTTTCATAATCATATTTATCTATTGTGCGTTTAATTTCTTTGACCTGCCAATAAATAAATGACGAAAAGATTAATATTAAACAACTACAAATCTTTCTTTGTTCATGGAAATCACGTGCCTTGGCTTCAACCCGTTTACCATAGACTATCTCTTTAGAAACTTGTTGTATTCATCGTACGTTTTGTATTACATGTAAAACTATTTAATTAAAGAGCTGGAAAAATGTGGCCATTTCTTTAGTACTACATACGTGGTAAACGTTCCATCCCCAGCTCTTTCCATTTTAGAACTGAATAGTTCGCTGGCCATTAAAGCCCTTGTATCGTTATATACTTCTATGAGTAATTCATGAAATTTAATATACAGTATATGATCCGCTAAGTTAAGCTATCTAAATCCAATTCATCTTCATATGGTAATTCTGATGCGATGTCAACTGGCAATATCCATTTTCTACCTTTAACCTTTGCATATGTCACTACGTGTTATCATATTCGTTTGCCAAAAGGTATCATAAGCAGTATTTAATCTCATCCTCAAATAGGAAAGAACATCTTTTAGGTCTGATAACTTTGCTCGCTTGAAAAAAAAATCGAGTTTAATTCTAATCTGATCATTATAAGGCATAAAAAGTCATAAAATTGACAAAATCGTTTACTACCTTTAATGGATAAATTACACTAATATTATCTACTTATATTTCAAATTTGAAAGGAATCCGTTCGGTATTTATGGATTTATGACTGGGTAAGTTGAAGGTCAAGTTAGGTTTGCCTCTTGAGATCGCGCTTGAGTTCGCGCTTGAGTTCGCTGAAGTGTCGATCCGGTATAAATTACCTGCTTTGATTTCATCTGTCACTCTACCTAGTTGATAATGCATCTCTTCAAATGTTTTATTTCGTTCATAAGTGTTAATTTGGGTAATTATTTGAAGTGCATTTCTATAATATAATCAATCGTATTTCGGCTGATTTGGCCAAAAAATATAGCATAGCGATATAAAGGTTTTCATTGGTCGTAATCTGTGTGCATGTCTCATGCAGTAATGATGAATGATTGATACATAACCAGCCAATTTTTAGAATCACGTAGCATATTCAACTCTCATGGTTGAAATAATACTATATTAATTCAACAATTTTCAACTCTAATCTGACCAAAAAAGAATAGTGATTAATTGTTAAATTTCAAGTAATACGGAATCGGACACTAGTTTAAATTCTGTTGTAGCGTGTGCCGTGTGGTTGCGCCGCCCGCGCGCTGGATTGAGAACGAAATGTCAGGTGTTTAGGTGATGTCTTTGTGAATTATGATGAGACATCTTTTCGTCTTCATAACACTTTTCCAACATCCCGAATAATTTGAGGTTAAAACCATAAAATCAAATTTGTAGAAAATGAGTCGTCTTAATGAATCCCTGGCTCGGCTCGATGCTGTGCTTGCTACTCCATCACCAAAATCCTCATTTTATAAACCCAGATGGCAAAAACGTGAGTTTGAGTTGATTGATTTGTAATTAATTTACTTATCTCATTTATCAATATTTCCTTGGCAAATTGCATTTTAATTGATACTAGATTATTTAATTTCAAATGCATGCATTTGTGGAAAATATGTTAGAAATTGAGCCCTAACAGGCTAACAGTAGAGTCTAGAGAAGTAGGCAGACCTCAGAACTCAGAACAGTCAGAACGCAGAAGCAACCCGGACTACGGACATAACACATAAATGCTTGTGAATTTAATCAATTAAGGCTGTTCCTATAGCCTTTTTCTAATTTCTGCAGTAAAAAATAAAAAATGCTGATTCTTACCTACCAAGTACCAACTACCAAGTTACCAGCAATTTTCAAAAATTGCCCATGAATTTGAAGAAAATGATCATTTGTACTGCCAATTTTTAGGAAACTTCTGCCTGATATTCCAAATTGGCTCTCTAGAGTAAACTGTAAAACATTTTCAATCTTAGTAAAATGTGTGGTGCAGGATGGAATGCTAATATTGACGGTTCATATATTATTCCCGATACACCTACACCAGTTTTTCGATACAACATTATTTGAGGCAAAAAAATGAACTTCTTATAGGCTTAAAA